>NC_042973.1:19441770-19672305 GCF_901001165.1 Salmo trutta
AAAGGCAGATTACCTCAGACCTTGTAAATTCCAGCAAGAGATAGCAAAGCATTGTTTTCCATAGTATCCAGTGTAGTTATGTGTGTGGTTTATGCTCGGACCATTAGGTGTGAGTAGAGCATGCTGAGCATCTGCTGAATGCCTTTTAGATCGCAGGATGGGGCTTGGGTGGGTGTAGTGGTGGGGGTTGAGCCTGTTGCTCTGCTCACGGACTGGGCATATGTGTGGCTGTGTAACGGCTGTCTTCTTCGTCAGACGAAACAGAGAAGTCATCGTCTGAGAAAGTGGACCAATACGCAGCGGAGTTAGTGTTCATCTTTGAATTTAATTACAGAAAGAACACTATACAAAACAAAACAAGAAAACCGACAGCCAAACAGTCCTGTCAGGTGCAAAACACTAAACAGAAACAATCCCCCACAAAACCCAAAGGAAAAACATGCTCCTTATGTGTGACTCCCAATCAGCAACAACGAACTTCAGCTGTGCCTGATTGGGAGCCACACACGGCCCAAAACAAAGAAATACAAAAAACCTAGAAAACGAACATAGAACGCCCACCCAATGTAACACCCTGGCCTAACCAAAATAAAGAACAAAAAACCCCTCTCTATGGCCAGGGCGTTACAGGCTGACATGTTGAGGTCCTTGTTGCAGGGTTGGGGGGAATAAATGCATAAGCCTGATTTGGGGGGGCCTATCTCTCTCTCTCTCTGCAATCATTTTGGTGCAGTTTATAATCCCACCACCACCTCCACTCACACACACACACACACACACACACACACACACACACACACACACACACACACACACACACACACACACACACACACACACACACACACACACACGCACACACGCACGCACGCACGCACGCATACACTCTCTCTCTGAGTTTTCTACTACTACATCAATCAACTCCCAAAGGCACAATGAGATGACCTTGTTTGGAACATCCTGGCCAGCCTCACAGAACGGGTTTCAAAGGCTACAGGAGTCAGGAAGAAAGATTTGAGGGAACACAATGGATGTGTTTGTGTATCTGGGTGAAACACATGGCATAACAGCGGTTGGATATCAAACAGGCCCAAAGTGTACTGTAATCAAACATTTACTCTGTGGGGTGACAAGGTAACCTACAATTAAGGAACATGGACTAGCATGTCATTTGTGGAAGGACACAGTGTCAGAGTTATACGTACATCATTATTTTGCCAGGAACAATCTGTTGTTTGGTAGTCTTTACCATACATTTACATGTTATGTTTTATGGATGAACTGTAACTGACTTGGAGACAAATTAGAGACTGTACAGTACTGTATAGGAAACTGCAAAGGGAGTATTTCAAAAACACAAAGCAATGTGACAAATATGTCCTCTACGTGCAGTGTCTTTTCTTAGTTTGTGAGCTGCTAGGAGAGGGATGTTTTGGACAGAAGCACAATGGTCCTTTTTCTAACGGACTGAGAGGGGGCGGAAGTGTGAAGGGTAGGGGTTGTGGGGGTGGTTTTGGGAGGTGTGTGTATGCCTGCCTGTCTACGTATATGTGTAGGAGTGTGTATTGTAGGTGTGTGTGTCAGGTAGGAGTGTGTACTGTAGTTGTGTGTGTCAGGTAGGAGTTTGCTTTGTTCTTGCTGACATTCAGGTCCTGCTTTAGTTAGCGTGCGCTGTACACTGCAAGCCTGAATGAGGACTGCGTGGGTCTGATCTGCACTCTCCCCACCCACACAAACACACACAGCCCGCCGGTTGGAGCTGTCTTTATTTTCTCCTTGGCAAACGTGCAAGTGTGTGTCTGTGTGTATAGCAGAGACTGAGTTTCTATCTCCCGTGTTTGTCCAAGGCAAATACAATTCATACCTTCATGCATTGTTTTACATATTCCTCAGGAGAAAGAAAGGCTTCAGCTGTACCTATGACAACCTCAAACCATCTGTCAATCAGCAAGCTTACCTAATTTTCTGACTATGTGTCTGTCTCTTCAGGGTTGACCGGTGTGCAATTGGCGCCACACAAAAACAATAACAAGAACATGGTAACGTACATACAGCACTGTACACTGCATTCTATGTCACAAACATTCATTTTTTGATTCCTTTATGAGCTTGACTCATAGTTCTATGAGGCTAGTATCATTCAGCCAAACCCCATTGGAATAAACAGGATCTTTAGAAGCCCTGAGACAGGACAATGATAGGACTTGATATGACGCACAGCATCACGCAGAACTATACTGAACATGCCACGATTTCAACAATTTTACTGAGTTACAGTTCATAAGTAAATCAGTCAATTGAAATAAATGCATTACGCCCTAATCTATGGATTTCACATGACTGGGCAGGGGCGCAGCCATGGGTGGCCCTGGGAGGGTATAGGCCCACTCACTTGGGAGCCAAGCCCACCGACTGGGGAGCCAGGCCCAGTCAATCAGAATGAGTTTTTCCCCACAAAAGGGCTTTATTACAGACAGAAATACTCCTCAGTTTCATCAGCTGTCCTGGTGGCTGGTCTCAGACGATCCCGCAGCTGAAGAAGCCGGATGGGGAGGTCCTTGGCTGAAATGGTGGCTCCCTGCAGGGAGACAGCGTTGTGGAGCCGGTCCGAGTCTCCTGGGTCAGTCATGACCAGTTTGCACTATAACGACACAGGGCGAAACCCAGATGCAGACACAGGAGGCAGATGGTTCGAGTCTCTGATATTTATTGAAATACAAGGGGCAGGCAATGGGCAGGTTGAGGACAGGCAGAAGTTCATTTGTGGCATTGTGCTGTGTGACAAAACCTTTTATCGTCCCCAGCACAGGGTGCACCTGTCAAATCAAATCAAATCAAATCAAAGTTTATTTGTCACGTGCGCCGAATACAACAGGTGTAGACCTTACAGTGAAATGCTTACTTACAGGCTCTAACCAATAGTGCAAAAAAGGTATTAGGTGAACAATAGGTAAGTAAAGACATAAAACAACAGTAAAAAGACAGGCTATACAGTAGCGAGGCTATAAAAGTAGCGAGGCTACATACAGACACCGGTTAGTTGGGCTGATTGAGGTAGTATGGACATGTAGATATGGTTAAAGTGACTATGCATATATGATGAACAGAGAGTAGCAGTAGCGTAAAAGACGGGGTTGGCGGGTGGTGGGTGGGTGGTGGGACACAATGCAGATAGCCTGGTTAGCCAATGTGTGGGAGCACTGGTTGGTTGGCCCAACTGAGGTAGTATGTACATGAATGTATAGTGAAAGTGACTATGCATATATGATAAACAGAGAGTAGCAGCATCATAAAAAAGAGGGGTTGTGGGGGGCACACAATGCAAATAGTCCGGGTAGCCATTTGATTACCTGTTCAGGAGTCTTACGGCTTGGGGGTAAAAACTGTTGAGAAGCCTTTTTGCCCTAGACTTGGCACTCCAGTACCGCTTGCCATGCGGTAGTAGAGAGAACAGTCTTTGACTGGGGCGGCTAGGGTCTTTGACAATTTTTAGGGCCTTCTGACACCGCCTGGTGTAGAGGTCCTGGATGGCAGGCAGCTTAGCCCCAGTGATGTACTGGGCCGAACGCACTACCCTCTGTAGTGCCTTGCAGTCAGAGGCCGAGCAATTGCCGTACCAGGCAGTGATGCAACCAGTCAGGATGCTCTCGATGTTGCAGCTGTAGAACCTTTTGAGGATCTCAGGACCTATGCCAAATCTTTTTAGTTTCCTGAGGGGGAATAGGCTTTGTCGTGCCCTCTTCATGACTGTCTTGGTGTGTTTGGACCATTCTAGTTTGTTGTTTATGTGGACACCAAGGAACTTGAAGCTGTCAACCTGCTCCACTACAGCCCCGTCGATGAGAATGGGGGTGTGCTCGGTTCTCCTTTTCCTGTAGTCCACCATCATCTCCTTAGTCTTGGTTATGTTGAGGGAGAGGTTGTTATTCTGGCACCACCCAGCCAGGTCTCTGACCTCCTCCCTATAGGCTGTCTCGTCATTGTCGGTGATCAGGCCTACCACTGTTGTGTCGTCTGCAAACTTAATGATGGTGTTGGAGTCGTGCCTGGCCATGCAGTCATGGGTGAACAGGGAGTACAGGAGGGGACTGAGCACGCACCCTTGGGGAGCTCCAGTGTTGAGGATCAGCGTGGAAGAAGTGTTGCTACCTACCCTCACCATGTGTTGCTACCTACCCGGGCCGCCCCGTCAGGAAGTCCAGGATCCAGTTGCAGAGGGAGGTGTTTAGTTCCAGGATCCTTAGCTTAGTGATGAGCTTTGAGGGGACTATGGTGTTGAACGCTGAGCTGTAGTCAATGAATAGCATTCTCACATGTGTTCCTTTTGTGCAGGTGGAAAAGGGCAGTGTGGAGTGCAATGGAGATTGCATCATCTGTGGATCTGTTTGGGAGGTATGCACATTGGCGTGGATCTAGGGTTTCTGGGATAATGGTGTTGATGTGAGCCATTACCAACCTTTCAAAGCACTTCATGGCTACGGACGTGAGTGCTACGGGTCTGTAGTCATTTAGTCAGGTTGCCATTGTGTTCTTGGGCACAGGGACTATGGTGGTGTGCTTGAAACATGTTGGTATTACAGACATAATCAGGGACATGTTGAAAATGTCAGTGAAGACACCTGCCAGTTGGTCAGCACATGCCCGGAGCACACGTCCTGGTAATCCGTCTGGCCCCGCAGCTTTGTGTATGTTGACCTGTTTAAAGGTCTTACTCACGTTGGCTACAGAGAGCATGATCACACAGTCGTCCAGAACAGCTGATTCGCTCATGCATGCGTCAGTGTTGCTTGCCTCGAAGCGAACATAGAAGTGGTTTAGCTCGTCTGGTAGGCTCGTGTCACTGGGCAGCTCGTGGCTGTGCTTCCCTTTGTAGTCTGTAATAGTTTGCAAGCCCTGCCCCATAAGATGAGCATCGGAGCCGGTGTAGTATGATTCGATCTTAGCCCTGTATTGACGCTTTGTCTGTTTGATGGTTCGTCGCAGGGCATAGCAGGATTACTTGTAAGCTTCCGGGTTAGAGTCCCGCACCTTGAAAGCGGCAGCTCTACCCTTTAGCTCAGTGTGAATGTTGCCTGTAATCCATGGCTTCTGGTTGGGGTATGTACGTACAGTCACTGTGGGGACAACGTCCTCGATGCACTTATTGATAAAGCCAGTGACTGATGTGGTGTACTCCTCAATGCCATCGGAAGAATCCCGGAACATGTTCCAGTCTGTGATAGCAAAACAGTCCTGTAGTTTAGCATCTGCTTCATCTGACCACTTTTTTATAGACCGAGTCACTGGTGATTCCTGCTTTAATTTTTGCTTGTAAGCAGGAATCAGGAGGATAGAGTTGTGGTCGGATTTACCAAATGGAGGGCGAGGGAGGGCGAGGGAGAGCTTTGTACGCGTCTCTGTGTGTGGAGTACAGGTGATCTAGAATTTTTTTCCCTCTTGTTGCACATTTAACATGTTGATAGAAATTTGGTAGAACTGATTTAAGTTTCCCTGCATTAAAGTCTCTGGCCACTAGGAGCGCCGCCTCTGGGTGAGCGGTTTCCTGTTTGCTTATTTCCTTATACAGCTGACTGAGTGCGGTCTTAGTGCCAGCATCTGTCTGTGGTGGTAAATAAACAGCCTTGAAAAGTATAGCTGAAAACTCTCTAGGCAAGTAGTGTGGCCTGCAATTTATCACAATATACTCTACTTCAGGCGAGCAAAATCTAGAGACTTCCTTAAATTTCGTGCACCAGCTGTTGTTTACAAATATGCACAGACCACCCCCATCGTCTTACTGGAGTGTGCTGTTCTATCTTGCCGGTGCAGCGTATATCCCGCTAGCTGAATATCCATGTCGTCATTCAGCCACAATTCCGTGAAACATAGGATATTACAGTTTTTGATGTCCCGTTGATAGGATATTCGTGATCGTACCTCGTCTAATTTATTGTCCAATAATTGCACGTTGGCAAGTAGTATTGACGGTAATGGCAGCTTTCCCACTCGCCTTTTCCGGGTCCTGACCAGGCATCCGGCTCTTTGTCCTCTGTACCTGCGTCGCTTCCTCTTGCAAATAACGGGGATGTCGGCCCTGTGGGGTGTTTGGAGAATGTCTTGTGTGCCCTCCTTGTTGTAGTAAAAAAATCTTTGTCTAATCTGAGGTGAGTGATCGCTGTCCTGATATCCAGAAGCTCTTTCTTGCCGTAAGATACGGTTGCAGAAACATTATGTACAAAATAAGTTACAAATAACACGAAAAAAAACCACATAATAGCACAATTGGTTGGGCGCCCGTAAAACTGCTGCCATTTCTTCCGGCGCATTTTAATAATGATCATGCTGTTTAATCAGCTTCTTGATATCCTACACCTGTCAGTTGGATGGATTATCTTGACAAAGGAGAAATTATCACTTACAGGGTTGTAAACAAATTTGTGCACAAAATTGGAGAGAAATTAGCTTTTTGTGCACATGGAATATTTCTGGGATCTTTAATTTCATGAAACATGGGACCAACACTTTACATGTTTATATTTTTTGTTCTGTAATAGATGCATCCACAACCCCAGTGTGTTTGTACTGACTGACTGCCTGCCTGCAGAGTGTACTCACTGTGCCTAACTGTTCTGTAATAGATGCATCCACAACCCCAGTGTGTTTGTACTGACTGACTGCCTGCCTGCAGAGTGTACTCACTGTGCCTAACTGTTCTGTAATAGATGCATCCACAACCCCAGTGTGTTTGTACTGACTGACTGCCTGCCTGCAGAGTGTACTCACTGTGCCTAACTGTTCTGTAATAGATGCATCCACAACCCCAGTGTGTTTGTACTGACTGACTGCCTGCCTGCAGAGTGTACTCACTGTGCCTAACTGTTCTGTAATAGATGCATCCACAACCCCAGTGTGTTTGTACTGACTGACTGCCTGCCTGCAGAGTGTACTCACTGTGCCTAACTGTTCTGTAATAGATGCATCCACAACCCCAGTGTGTTTGTACTGACTGACTGCCTGCCTGCAGAGTGTACTCACTGTGCCTAACTGTTCTGTAATAGATGCATCCACAACCCCAGTGTGTTTGTACTGACTGACTGCCTGCCTGCAGAGTGTACTCACTGTGCCTAACTGTTCTGTAATAGATGCATCCACAACCCCAGTGTGTTTGTACTGACTGACTGCCTGCCTGCAGAGTGTACTCACTGTGCCTAACTGTTCTGTAATAGATGCATCCACAACCCCAGTGTGTTTGTACTGACTGACTGCCTGCCTGCAGAGTGTACTCACTGTGCCTAACTGTTCTGTAATAGATGCATCCACAACCCCAGTGTGTTTGTACTGACTGACTGCCTGCCTGCAGAGTGTACTCACTGTGCCTAACTGTTCTGTAATAGATGCATCCACAACCCCAGTGTGTTTGTACTGACTGACTGCCTGCCTGCAGAGTGTACTCACTGTGCCTAACTGTTCTGTAATAGATGCATCCACAACCCCAGTGTGTTTGTACTGACTGACTGCCTGCCTGCAGAGTGTACTCACTGTGCCTAACTGCTTCAGTAATTGCTTTTTCTTCTCTAAATTTATCATCATCATCTGCCTGGCCTGTCATGTTAGCTGAGCTGAAGTACTGGACGACGAAGGAATCTGCTAGTGAGCCGGCACCAGGGTAGAGAACCGCTCTACTGCCTGAGGGGAGGGAGGGGAGGACTGGTTCCCCAACAAAATCTAAGTGACGGACCTCCGTAGATTACGGATAGTCATGAATGTATCGTTAATAGTGATGAGTGATGCTAGCATCCACATTAATGTAGAAGTGTTCAGAAAAATATTATATTCATATTTACAATGAAAGTGACTCCAAAATGACACAATACACTACTTACCATCAATTTCTATTGGGCAAAACATAATTAGAAACAGAACCAAAACAAACTGCAAATGCATCCAACAAGTTTGAAGAATCACAAACTGGATGTAATCATTGTGTTTAGGAATATGGGACCGAATACTAAACTTTTGACAAAATGTTTTACATTATCAGTGAATTTGTCCAAATGCTTATGACACATTCATATCAGGAGACTAGATACATTAAGTGATTTCATTTCTAAACATATATCTATGAAAATACCCTCAAATAAAAAGGTGGGTGACATTCCACATTTCTGGATTTTTAAAGTTTTTTTATTTAACCCTTCATTTACCAGGTAAGTTGACTGAGATCACATTCTCATTTACAGCAATGTTACAGGGGAGAGGAGGGCGGATGAATGAGGAGTATAGAGCCAAATGAAACATTTTAGCTTCACTGTCCAAATAAATGCGCAGGGGAGTGTATGCTGTTTGAGTGTGTGTAGACAGAGCGTCTGCCTGTGGCTGGTGGGGGTTTGATGCTGATAATGCTCTTTAATAGGAATGAACAGGGAAGACAGAGCGTCTGCCTGTGGCTGGTGGGTGTTTGATGCTGATAATGCTCTTTAATAGGAATGAACAGGGAAGACAGAGCGTCTGCCTGTGGCTGGTGGGGGTTTGATGCTGATAATGCTCTTTAATAGGAATGAACAGGGAAGACAGAGCGTCTGCCTGTGGCTGGTGGGGGTTTGATGCTGATAATGCTCTTTAATAGGAATGAACAGGGAAGACAGAGCGTCTGCCTGTGGCTGGTGGGGGTTTGATGCTGATAATGCTCTTTAATAGGAATGAACAGGGAAGCGTGAGGGGAAGAGATTGGCAGTTCATTTGGAGCCAAGCCATCTATGAGCAGTGTGGTGCGCTCTCCTATTTATTCCCCCTGCCACCGTGGCTCGGCTCTGACCTTTCTTATCCAATGACAGTAATGTCACATTGACACTAGGGCGTTTAACCTTTGTGTGGTGTTCATGTTTTTGTTATTCACCCAATGTTCGCGGGTCTGATAAACCCACAACATTACTGGGTTTTTAAAACAATACAGTCATAACAATTTACGTAAAAATACTTAATACTTCGATGTTGACTTATATTAATTACAAGCAATATAGACAGCATACATGGTTAATATTTGTCATTTACCTCTGCTAGATCACATGTATCAATAAAAGCACTATTCGTATTTTTTTTATATAATGTTATTTAAAAACATGTTTTATTATAATCAAGACATGGGTGAAATAAATCATGTTAATCTTGAACAAATATAAATGAAACAAGGTTTTCATCACTATTGATTGTTTATTTTCTTTGAAATGAACTAATTGGAAGGATATTTTACATACAGTATTTTCTGGAAATGGAAATGGGCCCCACTGAACACAAATTAAGGCCTGTTTACACACCAGATGAGGGACAGAGTTTTAATGTGTGTGTGTTGCAAATATATTTCTTACACTTGATGCATGTGTTCTGTGTCTTCCTGTCCGTCTTGGGTCCACACACATCGCAGTGCTTCTTCTTGTTGCTACCAGCTGCAATCTAGAATGATGAAAACACTTAGTTCAGGAATTTTACTAACCTCTCACTCACTCACTCACTCACTCACTCACTCACTCACTCACTCACTCACTCACTACTCACTCACTCACTCACATATTTAGTTACAGCAGGCCAAGGTAGGAGAGTCAGACACACACACAAACACAAGCAACAACATCCCTCACATTTACTTCCGGTATTGGTGTTGTTGGTTCTGTGGGTTGGGCGGATGAGGCACCAGCATCCTCCTCCTGAATCCTCCTCACGATGGCTGCAGAA
Organism: Salmo trutta; assembly: GCF_901001165.1. Lineage (NCBI taxonomy): Eukaryota > Metazoa > Chordata > Actinopteri > Salmoniformes > Salmonidae > Salmo > Salmo trutta. Next base: position 19,451,479 of record NC_042973.1, read on the forward strand.
GCTGGGGTCCTTGGGATGTTGCCTCCTCTGGATTTGAGGTCTTACCAATGCCTTGCCCAGCTCCTTAAGAAAGAGTCATCTCCTCTGGAGCTTCTCTCTGTTCCAATTTGGGTTCAATGCCATCCAGATGACAAACGCGTTGCACGTCAAGATGTTGAAGAATATCAACATTGGCCAGCGTAGGGTTCTTCTTTTGCAGCTGTAGCCAGTCACCAGCTGGGCTAAATTGTCCACCCTTCCTTAGTGGCATTGTAATCCATTATGATTTATGGTTTTTGATATTCCTGGCCACAGATTCTCCCATCCACATGCAGAGTACCACATTTTTGCCTTACTTTGGCACGTAGGACACTCGTGCCAACTTAGAGGAATTGATAGGCCTGTTCCGTGTATTCAACAGCTGAAGTGGGAGCGCTGGCTTGTTTTTTCGTACTGTTCCTACCATCGTCAGCTTCCTCTTGAGGAGTTCCTGTCCCAGCTTGTGCGAAGTAAAAAAGTTATCACATGTGATGTTACGGCCACTGAGTCCCTGTGTCACGTCCAGGACAACCCGCATCCCTTGGTTCTTCTCCCGAGTGAAGCAGCGGTCTACGGAAATCATGTAACTCACACCAAATACGTTGTGAAGAAAATCGTGTAATACACGAATTTCACAACTTTCGAATAAGTCATTTGGGTGGCACGGTCCATGTCTTCAAAGTGGGCTCCTGAGTGGCGCAGCGTTCTAAGGCACTGCATCTCAGGGCAAGAGGTGTCACTACAGTCCCTGGTTTGAATCCAGGCTGTATCACATCCGGCTGTGATTGGGAGTCCCATAGGGTGGCGCACAATTGTCTGGGTTTGGCCGGGGTAGGCAGTCATTGTAAATAATCATTTATTCTTAACTGACTTGCCTAGTTAAATTGAGGTTAAATAAAATAATTATCAGGGGCTCCTCCCTCTGGCTTCCCCGTACAGACTTGCAAGTTCCACGCATATGATGAAGCAGCATCGCAGTCCAGGTCTTGATTCCCTATTTTGCGGGTTTAGGCGGTATGTACTGCCTGAAGGGGCACTGGCCCCTAAATGGCATAAGCTGCTCATCAACAGTAATGTTGGGCCCATGGTTGTAGTACAGGGGAAGGTGTTCCACCCTCTTGTCCCACACTGACCTGATTGCAACTAGCTTGTCTCTCTGCCACCAAGCTGGTCTGGTGTCTCAGTTATTAAAGCGAAAATAACATTGTGCAGATTCCAGCAAGACATTTTGCAGTTTCACACATTACAAAGTGTAAAGAGTGCGAGAAAAGCAGGAGACAGGCAGGGTGACAGACAGGTTCTTGGTGCTATGTTGAAAGAGCAGGCACAGGGAGCAGGAAGATAGAGTGAAGGCACACAGCAAACCTTTTTGTTTCATTATTACTTGCTTTGACCTACACACACACACTTTTAACACCACATATGTAAAAGAAATGTGTTGGGGTGTATACAGTGTGCACTCAATGAAAACTTGTTATTTTACACAATCTTCACAGAAAATGAACAAGGCCAATGAGTCTCAGGTTGAACAAATTATTCATTGTATCATTTTTCTTTTAGTAAACAATGAAAATGGGTCCCACAGAACACCACACAAGGGTTAAGATCCCATTGACACTAGGGTGTTTATAAGCCTCAAAGCCCTCATACGATTTTCAAAATTCAACAGCCATATCTTGTCACAGCCAGACAGAGACAGACCAACCACCCTTCAGACAGGGCCGGTAAACACTCCCAATTGAAATGAATTGTGCGCATGTAAAGTATTCCAGGTTTGACTATGCAAAACCAGGGATTAGGAAAGAGAAAAGGAAGAAAGGAAAGGGAGGGAAATAATTGTGTTGGTTATCGGGAACATCAACTGTATTTTCAAGGCTTGAGCCTATCTATACATCTGCACGTAGCAACGACAAAGACACGAATAAGACAAAAGCAAAAAAGAATGACAGTGCTATGTAAACATTGAAGAACCGGCAGCCATTGTGTACTACTACTCCAGATGGCCAAAAAACGACCATATACAAAAAAACAGACACGACGTCATACATGAGACATCAAAATTCCAACAAAAAGCACACATTCAGCCAAAACAAACAGATAACACTCCCTCCTCCCTCCTTCATCCTATACCTCTCCTCCCTTCTTCCCCCCTCTCTTCCCTTCTCCCCTCCCTTCTTCCTTCTCCCCACAAAGCCATCGTCCTATGCGGTTGGCTCTGTGGAAGCAGTGTTCACCCAGAGAAAAGACTAGAATGAAAGCAGCCCTGCATTATAAGAAATCTAAAAATAAATGAGTCCTTGGTTGCCGGAGAAGCAGGAAGAAATGTTCTGCAGCTTAAAATAGCTGGCCAAACACAAAGGCATGAATAAGCGAGAATTCCTCTCTCTCTCTCTCTGGCTTTCTCTAGGGCTCCCTCTCTCACAGCTTCCCTGCGGTTGCTAGGTTACGTCACTTGCAGCCGTCCGTACGCTGGAGGTGCTTGACAACGGCGAGAGACACGAGAGGCAGCCTGGCTTTTAATCCATCATTTGAAACATAGGAACACATGGATCTCAATTAGGGGAATGCCAGACAGTCAGTGACACCCAACACAACTATTTTTACAAACACATCTTGGTTTTTAGATGGTGTGGAAGCATATTTTCTAGCACTAAAGCTGTCTTCACAAGGATTGGTGATACATTTAGTGGTGCCAAATTAAAAAGCTGCAGTCAGTCCAATGTGTTTTAACTATGCAGTGTTTATTCGTCTTCATGGAAACCATTTTCTTAATGAAAACCCTATTAAACATCATATTCTCTGTTTAATGTTAATACCAGTGAATTTCTTCCAGTTTCAGAATGTGGCTCTCTTTTAATGTGAGATTCCCCTCAAAGCCTCAAATGTTTATTCCAGTGGATTCCTCATTCTCTACTTTGTCATGTTATTGTAATAACGTCAAAACACTGAGAAGTGATCACTACCACTGGCCGAAATGATCAATGAACAAAAATGAATTTAGGATGTTTTGGAGGTAATATACTCTGGATCAGTGAAGCTATTCTATAGACATGCTCCATTGACTAACACAATGGTCTGCCTGAAAGCAAGATGCCCCAGTAACGCTTCACAAAAACCAAAATGTCACAGTTCAATTTGACAAAGCAATTTTAATCAATAAATCTTCTTACATGAATGGATATTATTGCAGCTGTATTACATTGTGCATTGTTGACTGATCATCACGTCTCATTTGTTACAAAGTAAACCTCATGTCAGTTATATCAGCATCAATCTGCCCTGTGCACACGTACCCTTATCCACCTCACCCTCTCACCCTGACTTCCCCTCTCAGTCATGACACTTTAAACATACAGTCACATGCAAGCACACAGACACACACACCCATTAAAGACTCCATCCTGTTCAAACAAAACCATGCCCCAAACCCAGACCTATAGACCTGGAGCCCACATTTCATGAGGCAGGGGTCAAAGTTGAAGCCCCAAGGACATGGTGCTTCCCTTTCCTCCCTGGGAGACAGAGGGAGTAGCGGACATTGTTTGCAGGATAGGAGGTCTCTGGCCTCACTGGGACTGGTGGGAGTGTGCCTTTGCCTGCCTCCTTTAGAGCACAGAAATCAAGGTGATTTAAAACTCCTAAGTCCCTAGCAATAGGATCCAGGCCCATTCCCCATTCCCCCAGTTCCTGCCTTTCATTCATCCCCAGTAAAATGATCACAGTGCCTGTCACCCAGTGTTTTGGGGGCTGTTATGGTGTCCTTGAGCAGCTGATTTACAGGGTAACCTTGTGTGCAGAATTGCAGAGAGCTGCTGTGGCTCTCCATTAATTGTGGGGCTGAAACAGAGACACAAAACTCTGTTTTTTGGGGAAGGGGAGAGGCTTCTCTGGCCAGCAGGCAGGAGATGAAATGTCTTATTAGGGAGTCAATAGAAACCAGACGGGCCTGAGCCGAGCCAGGGCCTCCATTAACCTGTCCTCCAGGAAAGGGGCTCGTAAACAAGGCTGTGATGGCAGGAAGGGCATGGGGTGCTGGGGGTACGGGGGCAGGGGGCATTTAGGGAGGTCAGAGGCCTACAAAGAGTAGACTGAGCGGAGGCTTAGAGGAAATCCTAAGGGTAGTGAAACTACTAGCAGTCATTCTTTGAAAGGGAGACATGAGAGCGACAGAAAGAGTAATTGATCTTCTCTCGTACTCAGATACCTACTAAACCTAAGCCAAAAAAGTAATGCTAACAGAAGCCTGTCAATGCCAAGCTGTTGTATTCTCATGCTACTGTGGCACTGGCTGGGAGATATATTCCCTGAATGCTAACTAGGACCCCTCCTACACTAGGCATGGCTGGGCCCCCTCCACAGCCCTGAGGCACTTCAGGGATGCGGGCCAAGGCTGGGTACGGAAACGGGAACAGGAGTGCTGCTCTAGCCCCCACAGCCTCCGGAGCTCAGCTGTCTCCATGGCTGGGCTGTTTTCTCTGACAGGCGGCGAACGCCAGGAACAGGAAGACACAAGGGACCCGGACACCTCGACAACACGCGCCCCCTCAATCTGCTCACAGCGACCGTACCCCCACTCTCCTTCTCTCGCCCTTTCTCTCCTTTAATCACTTTCTCTCTCTTTCCCAGACTTATTTCTCTGCCTCGCTGTCATCTCTTGTTTTTGCTACAGCCATAAATCATTTCTTCAAAAACAGCAACGAGAGAAAAAACCTGTGGCTGAAAGAGCGGAGGAGGTTAAAAAAGCATGTGAAATGAGATGGAGGCAGCGTGAATAACCTGCCTATCAACTGGCTGCAGAGAAGCAATTGATAGGCTGGCTGGGATTTAATAAGCACTTCTCTGGCATTAGTAGACTCTGTTTGCCTCGATGTCAAAGCAGAAACATTGCATGGTTTCCACCATTCTCAGACCCAGATGGGGGAGAGAAAATGGCTGAGGGCTATGGGGGGCTTTTTACTTCTGCCTTTTCCCTGGCTGGCTGAAGATGGAGCTTGGGACCACGGTGATGCTGAGTGCCTGAGGGGGAGCGATGGAGCTGGGGGACAAGGTTGGGAATGAACTCCCCTGGAAGGCCTGGAGGTGGGAAGCTTGCACGGTAAATAAACAGCCAGCTCTCCCTGCATGATGTGTATGTACTCTTCTCTCCTCCTCTCTCTTCATTTTAAACCCAGAAGGACAGTTTCACATCACCGTGGACTCCCCCACTCCCTCCTTCTCTTTCCCATGACACACCTCTACACATACACCAACATCCAAACACACTAGATCAAAGGGGGTTGAAAATGGGATCATTGTAATTCAATTTTTTTCCTGCCAACCCACACCATTGTGAATTTTTTGTGTGCCTTTTTTAAAAGGAGAGGAGAACAATGAACAATGTGGGATCTGTCACCTAACCTTGTACCCTGGGAGAGCACTTCAGAGGGGCTCCTCTAAGGATGGGGGATGAAATGCTACAACACTCCCAGTAAATTAACAAGCTTTAAAGTGTAACACTGGCACAAATTCAGGGGTGGTAGCCAAAACTTGTGTGCATATTAAACTTCTGTAATATTAGATTTGTAAGGATTTGTGATGGGTTCAATATTTGTTTGACAATATTGAACCAAGCAAAATGTTCTCAACCCTCCATTGCCATATTAGATTTGGTAGAGGATTTGTGACTGGTTCAATATTTTCAGCAACATTGAAATAAAGAAAATGTTTGCAAAACTCACTATTAGATTCATTTATTTTCATTACATACAGGTCTTTTCAAAATCATTTGTCTTATCCATTACATCAAAACAAGTTATTTGTTTCCCAAACCCCTTGTGTCCTTCAAAACACATCTTAGTCAGACAACCACTGACTCTGACAGGGCATTGGGTTTAGATGCACGAAAGTGACAGACATCAAAATAGCATTTCTAGGACATAGTTATACAACCTTTACTTCACCATAGACAAATCACATCCGATCAGCCCATTTCTCAGCCTACCCACACAATGTACAGAAGCTATACCCTAGTCGTGACTGTCATATTGTGTATGAATCTAAATAGCATCTCTAATATAGCAGTTGTATCTCTGCATGGCTTTATTTCTCCAAGTACTCCTAGACCTGTCACTGTGCTCCTCAAACTACACGAGACAATGGGCTTGACCCAGTTTTTGATGGTGACGTCCCCCACCCCCACAGTGTCTTCCTTCACTACACACCATCTACTGATGAATAAAACATGTCATTATTTGGACTTAATAATTCTATAAATTAAGCATGTTCATGAGGACCTTTCACGTCACTGAAGATCGCTGCACCTGACAGGCAGCGCACACACACAGGCTCACCACACCGTCTCTGCTAGACTGGCCTCATTTTGCAGTCACTTCCCTTGTGCATATGCTGTCAATGTGCGGGGGAGGCTGTGTGTGTGTGTAAGTGCATGTACTGCTCGCTCTAACTATCCGCTGTGCATGCCCACTTTCTTTTATATAGTGTTCCTATTCCACTTCACAATAACATGTCAAACAGGTTCAGCGGATCCCAGGCCACCACGCAGACAGTTTTAAAAAAGGCAATAATGTTAACTGTAAGACTTGGAAAGGTTACAAATCTTAAAAAACACAAAAGAGTCTCTCTCTCTCTCTCTCTCTCTCTCTCTCTCTCTCTCTCTCTCTCTCTCTCTCTCTCTCTCTCTCTCTCTCTCTCTCTCTCTCTCTCTCTCTCTCTCTCTCTCTCTCTCTCTCTCTCTCTCTCTCTCTCTCTCTCTCTCGCTCTCTCGCTCTCTCTCTCTCTCTCTCTCTCTCTCTCTCTCTCTCTCGCTCTCTCTCTCGCTCTCGCTCTCTCGCTCTCTCGCTCTCTCGCTCTCTCGCTCTCTCTCTCTCTCGCTCTCTCGCTCTCTCGCTCTCTCGCTCTCTCGCTCTCTCTGTCTGACATTACAGAAAGAATTCTCGACCCCGCCACCTCTCTGGCTGTGTCTCCCCCCGATAGAGAGGCTTCTCCTGGCCTGAAGCCTAGTGTTCTGAGCTGAACTGACAGAGCTTTCCCCCAGGGCAGGTTTAGCTCCAAACACACACTCACCACAGAGAAAATGCACCGCATCACACACATTCTCACATGGCACAGACACACAGCCATGCCCCCCAGAGACATGCAGCCCTATACGGCTCTATATCGCAGAGGGCAGTGTGTGTGTGTGTGTTGTGTTGGGGGCAGAGAGTGCATTGGGTGTGCCAGGGGAAAGGTCACTACAAAGGCATCCATGCGCAGCTAAGGCCTTCCATGTACTGAACCACTCTTGAGATGTGGCCTACAAACAGGAGGTGGGCCACAACTAAAGAGCGGTTCAGTACATGGAAGGTCTTAGCTGCACACGAGAAGAGAAGAGCCTCTCATAAAGTGTCTGCTGTTGAATGTGTAGGCTTAAAGTGAGTCTAGCGGGGTGCTGAAGATGGCTGCGGGTGCAGACGAGATTTCAGCTTGCTCCGAGTAACCTTAACTTATATCCCTCTCAAACTGACTTAAATGTAACGGAACTTCGCTTATAGTAAACACAATGGAGAACAACGCTTAGTTAACCGTTAATTTGATCTGAAACTTCGAGAAATGGAAGGAAAAAATGTGCAAAAGAGCAAAGGGAGGAGAAGGCAGTTGCTAGCTGAGCACTCATAAGTTGGAGAAAAACCGCCACCTGACTCCTTAGGAGAAGAAATGGAGGATTCTGGACACTCGGTTGATTCTGAAAATCCAGTCAATAGTCCCGCACCCAAAAAGACACAGAAAGAATTGTCTTTGCGCGAACTACAGGTCAACATAATCGATGCTGTCTCTGCAAAGATAAACGAAAGAGCCGATGGTCTGGAGAAAATGATACGCGAAAACACATCAAAAATAGTTGACCTCGAGACCTCTCTGAATCATGCATACAAGAGTATCGAAGAGCTTAAACTTGCAAACCCTGCTACTTCTGAGAAATGCACTGCACAGGAGAAGACCATTGCAGACATGCAAGAGGACTTGGTAAAAGAAGAGCGATACCGGAGAAGGTGGAGGCTATGGCTTTACGGTGTCCCGAGAGAATGTGAAGTGCTTAGTAAGAGACATCTGTAACCGTGTGGCACCGGACTTCCCCGATGGATATATGGATATGGCGGTGGATGTCGCTCATCGTATTGGGAAGAAACAAGATGTCATCGTCAGCCGCTTGATCATCATCCAGTTTGCTTTTCGCACAGCGAGAGATGCAGTTTGGAAGAAAGCAAAGGAAAGCGCCTTTTTAGATTTGGTGAGGACTTGACTGCAGCAGACAAGGCAGCAAAGGCAAAATTGTGGCCTCTTGTACAACAGACCCAAAATCAAGGAAAGGGTGGATACTACAGGGGAATCAGAGCCTTTTTCGCCAACGGTAAAGAAATACGACCGGGGTGATTTGTTCTGTCGGTAGGTTTACAAGGTAGCTCCTTCCCCACTGCAAACTGAGCATTCTAGTTTTGAATTATGGTGTTACTGTTTACAAGTTAAGACTTCTGTTAATAGATATATGAAGCAACTTTTTATAGAGGGTAGAGTTGAGATTGCATAGGATTTTTCTTTCTATTCTATAGATATGGACTTGAAGTTTATGTCAATCAATGCCAGGGGGATATGAAACCTGTTGAAGAGAAAAGCTTTTTTTTGTAAGGACTGCAACGCAGATCTTGTATTCGTTCAAGAAACACATTCATGCAAAGAGGACTATACTTATTGGAAAAATCAGTGGGGCAACGGACTAATCATTCAGCTGGGGTTGCAATTTTAGCACACAATTTCAAAGGGAAATTTGTGTTTACGCAAATGGACTCCAATGGACATTGGCTAGTAGCGGTCATCAACCACATGGACAGATTATTTGTCTTGTGTAATGTATATGGATACTGATCTAGTCCTCCAAATAACTTACTTCTAGAGGAAATTGAAGAAATTCTTAAAAGTCTTCTGAGAAAATATCCATCCAGTCAGATTATAGTTGGTGGAGATATTAATATGGCTTATTCTAATGAGACTGATAGATTGCCCCATAGGCCTAACATTGGTGTGAACAAGTTGGTGAATTTCTGCCAAAGCCTGGACTTAATTGACATATGGAGAGTTAAAAACCCTGGAGAGAAACAATACACATGGAGTAATAAAGATCGTTCTTTACAATCAAGAATTGATTTGTGGGTGATAACCTCTAGTCTTGAGCCCAACACTGTAGAGGTAAAAATACTGCCTGCAGTCCTGACGGATCATAAAGTCATATGGTTGACTGTAAGAAATACTCTGGTGGTTATTGGAAATTAAATAACTCATTGTTATTGCATGATGATTTCAAAAATGTGAACAAGAATCTAATTTCTGTTTACTGGAGTTTAGCTACATCTAATGCAGAATATGGGAAATATTGGGAACTGCTGAAATTTAAAATCCGCTCAGCCTGTATTACTTATGGAAAATGGCTTACTTTAAGAAGGAGATGTGAGGTAGCTGAACTCTCTAAGACAATTGCGGATATCACAGAGATTGAGCATCTTGATCTTAATGAGAAAGCTAAATTGAATGATTTACAGAATCAACTAGATACATTGTATGAGGAAAAGGCTAGAGGAGCTTTCATAAGATCTAGAAAACAACGGCTTGAAAAAGGTGAAAAGAACAGTAGATACTTTTTTAATTTGGAAAAGAGGAGAGGGGAACTCAACACACTTCGGAAATGTAAGATTAATGGGGTTACCACTGAGGATAGAGAGTTGTTATCAGACTTTACCACTAAGTTTTATGAGAATCTTTACTCCTTAGATAACAATTTGAGTGACTCTAAGGATCTCCTTGATTCTATAGAGAATGTTAATTCGGTTAGTGAAGAGTTCAATCGGTCTTGTTGTCAAGATGTATCCATTATGGACATCCAGTACGGGGTTGCTCAGTTAAAAAATTACAAATCTCCAGGTTGTGATGGATTAACCTCTGAATTTTACAAAACCTTCTTTGAAGAAATAGCACCTTTTTTACTTGAAACCTTTAAGGAGGCTATAAAGAAGGGAAAACAACCTGCCTCTCTGAAGCAAGGGGTTATTACTCTTATACCTAAACCACACAAGGATCTCTTAAATATTGATAATTGGCATCCAATCACACTCCTACATAACGACTACAAAATTATAGCCTTAATCTTTGCAAAAAGGTTAAAGTCTTGCTTGAATGATCTGATTGATGAATGTCAATCAGGGTTTATGAAAGGGCGCCATATATCTAATAATCTGAGGCTGGTGTTAGACTTGGTTGAGTATTGTTATCTATTGGATGACTTCCCTGTTATCCTATTTTTGGATTTTCAGAAAGCATTTGAGTAAGTCACAATTTTATCTTTGATTGTCTTAATCATTTGAAATTTGGTCGTTTTTTTGTTGATGCTATTAGAACTCTGTATAATGGTGGCAATGGCTGTATCAAACTCTGTCATGGAACATCCTCAAGGTTTAACATTTAGAAAGGAATATAACAAGGTTCTCCAATTTCACCTTTTTTATTTTTGTTAGTATCTCAAATTTTATGCTCATTAGTTCATAAAAGTCCATTTGAAGGCATTACATTCCAGGCCAGAGAGATCAAGATATCCCAACTGGCGGATGACACCTCATATTTTTTGTAAATGTGTCACAAGCTAGATTAGCATTGGATATCGTGAAGCAGTTCTCCAAAATCTCAGGTTTGGCATTCAATCTTTCCAAATGTGAGATGTTTGTTTTGAAAGAAGCTGTCAATCCAGCAGATTGTAACATCTCTGAAAAAGGTACTGTAACCTACCTTGGTGTAAAGATCACCAAAAATCTTAAGGCTGTGAATGATCTTTATTTGAACCCTGTAACTGAATCTGTCAAAAAAAATATATCCTCATGGTTAGGGAGGGATTTAAGTCTTCAAAGAAGGGTGCTTTTATCCAAAGCTGAGGGGCTATCTCGTGCATCCTATCTTTTTTCATCTATTGACATTCCCAAATCCACTAGCTGTACTTTAGATAGACATTTAGATAGGCTTTTGTACAACTTCATATGGAAAAACAAGCCACATAAGATAAAAAGAGACAGGGTTTGTGATGGCGGTCTAAATGTCTTAGACTTCACTCTCTTCAATCAAATATCAAAGGTCAACTGGATTAAAAGGTACATAAAAAATCCTCATAGTTTCTGGGATATTATACCTCATTTTGTTTTTCAGAAGTTCGGAGGGCTTAATTTTTTACTACAATGTCCATATATTGTGGGTTAACTTCCTGTGAAACTGGCGGCTTTTCACAAGCAGTCTTTAATGTGCTGGGCTTTGTTGAAAAAAAAAAACTTTTCACCTCATAAATGTTCAGTATGGAACAATGGGTCGATATTACATTGAAACAAGATGTTATTTAACCATAAATGGTTCTCAAAAAACATTGTCCTTGTCAGCCAATTAGTTAATATTAGTGGGAATCTATTTACACGGAGAGAATTTATGGAAAGATACAACTTTGAGGTTTTTATTTATTTTATTTTATTTCACCTTTATTTAACCAGGTAGGCAAGTTGAGAACAAGTTCTCATTTACAATTGCGACCTGGCCAAGATTAAGCAAAGCAGTTCGACACATACAACAACAGAGAGTTACACATGGAGTAAAACAAACATACAGTCAATAATACAGTAGAAACATAAGTCTATATACAATGTGAGCAAATGAGGTGAGATAAGGGAGGTAAAGGCAAAAAAGGCCATGGTGGCAAAGTAAATACAATATAGCAAGTAAAACACTGGAATGGTAGATTTGTAGTTTAAGAAAGTGCAAAGTAGAAATAGAAATAATGGGGTGCAAAGGAGCAAAATAAATAAATAAATACAGTAGGGAAAAAGGTTGTGGTTTGGGCTAAATTATAGATGGGCTATGTACAGGTGCAGTGATCTGTGAGCTGCTCTGACAGTTGGTGCTTAAAGCTAGTGAGGGAGATAAGTGTTTCCAGTTTCAGAGATTTTTGTAGTTTGTTCCAGTCATTGGCAGCAGAGAACTGGAAGGAGAGACGGCCAAAGGAGGAATTGGCTTTGGGGGTGACCAGATAGATTTACCTGCTGGAGCGCGTGCTACAGGTGGGTGCTGCTATGGTGACCAGTGAGCTGAGATAAGGGGGGACTTTACCTAGCAGGGTTTTGTAGATGACCTGGAGCCAGTGGATTTGGCGACGAGTATGAAGCGAGGGCCAGCCAACGAGAGCGTACAGGTCGCAGTGGTGGGTAGTTTATGGGGCTTTGGTGACAAAACGGATGGCACTGTGATAGACTGCATCCAGTTTATTGAGTAGGGTGTTGATGTACACAGAGGAAAGAGTTGGCCCAAGAATTGAACCCTGTGGCACCCCCATAGAGACTACCAGAGGCCCGGACAACAGGCCATCTGATTTGACACATTGAACTCTATCAGAGAAGTAGTTGGTGAACCAGGTGAGGCAATCATTTGAGAAACCAAGGCTATTGAGTCTGCCGATAAGGATGTGGTGATTGACAGAGTCGAAAGCCTTGGCCAGGTCAATGAATAAGGCAGCACAGTATTGTTTCTTATCGATGGCGGTTACGATATCGTTTAGGACCTTGAGCGTGGCTGAGGTGCACCCATGACCAGCTCTGAAACCAGATTACATAGCGGAGAAGGTGCGGTGGGATTCGAAATGGTCAGTAATTTGTTTGTTGACTTGGCTTTGGAAGACCTTAGAAAGGTAGGGTAGGATAGATATAGGTCTGTAGCAGTTTGGGTCAAGAGTGTCCCCTCCTTTGAAGGAGCAAGGAATATGACACTGTTATTAAAGCTATACCTAGTGGGATAAAAACTTTACTTCAGAATAATGGATATTTTGGAATATCTCCGATTGTAAGCGATATCCAGGTGAATGGCATTGGTCTACTAGATACGAAATTCAACAATCGTTTATTAAGGGATATTTTCTACAGGAAGTCTATTCCCTCTGTGATATTTTGTTGGGCTTCATTGTTTGATGTCAACTGGCGCCGTGCTTGGCTCACTCCACACAAATTTATGGTGACCAATAAAGTAAAGGAGATCTCCTTTAAGATTATCCATAGATTCTATCCGTGTAATAGCTTGATTTGTAAGTATATACCTGATGTTACCAGTGAATGCATTTTTTGGGAACTAGAAACTGAATCTATTGAACACTTATTCTGTTGTTGTTTATATAGTGAAGTGTTCTGGACTGATGTAAAACTATATCTTGGCCTTAAATTGCATACAACCATTGAAATGTCTAAGTTTGACATATTATTTTACTACACTGATTCCACAATTGAACGTGAGTATGTCATAAATCTCTTTATTTTATTAGGAACATTTTTCATACACAAATCAACATTTATGAAGAAAAAGCCCCTTTTCTTAATTTGTTTATCTAATTTGGAAAACTATTTAGAGTTTTTAAAATGTATACAAAACAAAATGTCCAAAAAATGTATTCGCTATATGTCTGTATGTAACGGGCGTCGTACGTAGCGGACCAAGGCGCAGCGGGTTGAGTGCTCATCTTAACTTTTATTGGAACACGTAACAAACAAGAAAACAATCGAACGAACAGTGTTGCATGCTAACACACAGCAGTACAACAACAACTTCCCACAAAGGGACAGGTGAAACAGGGCTACCTAAGTATGACTCTCAATCAGCAACAACGATGTACAGCTGTTCCTGATTGAGAGCCATACCAGGCCAATACAAAGGAATACACAACATAGAAAACCATAGAAATACAAAACAAGAACAAGAACATTACCCCAAAACCCCGGAACACATAAAGCAAACACCCCTACTACATAAATACATATACCATTAAACCCCGAACCACATAAAACAAATACCCCCTCCACGTCCTGACCAAACTACAATAAACAATAACCCCTTATACTGGTCAGGACGTGACACTGTACTTGAATTGATATAATGTGGATTCGTTTTTTTTCTCATTTCTTTGTGGAATCCCTCTGGCTGTTATGTTTATGTTTTGCATGTTACTGTTATTAATTTTTTTTTTTTAAATAATACTTTTTTTTTTTAAGAAAAAAAAAGTGAGTCTATGATGAATCAGGAGAACAACGGTGATCTGACCGACCTCAACATACGTGACAACTATTTGTGCTTGGCAGCCTACGCAGCCAGAGACTTTGTGAGGGGTGACTAACAAATACAGGATCGAGAGAGGAGATGAGAGGAGAGGGAGTAGGAGGGAGGTAGGGCACAGGAAATGGACAGAGAGAGAAAGAGAGCTAGAGAGAGCGAAAGAGGGGAAGGAAACAAAGAGGATGACTACAACAACAATCACTTCCTCTAATTGTGTGTCTCCCCCTTGGCTGTCTGCTGAGAACTGTGGCATTTCAGTTCTGTCTTTATCAGTCAAAAAAAGAGAGGCTAACTAATTTAGGTCCAACGCCCCACTCGTTAGCGATGAGGGGTCAGAGAACATCCTGCTTTCTCAGAACCAGTAGTTACGCCACTATACCCCTCCTTCCTGCCTGACGGGAAGGAAGGATTATTTGTGAAAAATGGAGAAGTACTGAATGTCAACACGCATCTTACCCCGCCCACACAGACTGTGACAGGGCTGAAACCCACAGCCGATTCTGCTTGAATGATCCCATCAAACCAACCAGGGGCAGGCTCCCTACCAGCAGGCCAGCCTCCAGCTACTGCCAGCAGGCAGCCAGCCTGGTATGTCAGGTATATAGGGAGGAGAGAGATGGGGGACCATTCTAGAGCTACAAGCAAGTCAAGACGATGCAAAATTGGTTCACATTTCAAGAATCCATGGTGCAATTACATTGTACACTCTATGCAATTATATGGTCACACTATGATCTACAGATGGTCATACTATCAACAAACTATCTGTTGATAGGCATCTGCTTGCTAAGATCACGTTTAGGTTTAGAATAAGGTTTAGGGTAAGTGTTAAGGTTCGGATTAGGGCTAGGGCTAGGGTTAGTGTCTACTTTGTTGAAATGTTTTTGACAGTTACTGAACATCTATGGAACATCTACCGTACTTGGGACTATCCAAAAGAAGTGCTACCTGACAGGATATTATTCACTCACAGTCCAAATTAACGTTAGATTTTTAACTCAGTGAGTCAGTTTGGACAAATGTTAACTTTGGTTCAGTTCTGCAACATTAGGTAAACATTGTTTCAGGGTCACGGAATGACCGAAGTATTTTCTGATTAATTATGGAAAATATTGAGCTGTCAGATAGGGTTTGTGAAGTTTCGATAACGTGCCGTTTGCTCCTCACCCAGTTCCCCTTTGCGAGTCTCAGAAAAGGGAACTTGGCCAACAAGCACTCATGCATTCTCAAACTTAAACAAAGGAGCCAGCCTGCACAAGAAATTTGAGGAAGCACACAAATGATTGCATCTATGAACTCCAAACAAACCAAATTGCAGGTGTGTTATGAATTTAAGAATGCTATCGAAATGTCATTTGGAGTCAAACGTTTGTTTTGGAAGCTGTCAAACAAATCTCCCAATCAGTATTTCACTTTTTGCTATTTTCCATCCTGGACTTTCCATTCAAATGTGTTTGTTGTTCTCATTCCTATACTTCCCCCAGAAAACTCTTCCTCACTTTAAGATGCCTGTGGAATTTACAGGGTAAGTTCAATAGATGTGTGGTATATTGATTTATTCAAAATCAATAACTTTATATAAATATTATTCAATGACCCCATGCATCATGAATACGTTGTAGAGTATTTTGCACAAGGCAGATGAGTCAATGCCATGTGAAATCTATCTCGTTTTGAGAACATGTAGTATTTGATATCTATTACGCAGGTTCTCCATTTTCAAGTGGGAGAGGAGGACAAGGGTTTAAAAAGCCACAGAGGCATGTGCCTAGCAAACTATCACACACTCACTAGAAGCACTCTACTGAGATGGGTGTGTAATCCCTCGCCACTTCACTACCCCTCCATACACTCGCACACACACACACACACACACATGTTTTCTTCTGGATCAAATGGAGGCATGACTATGGGCATTGCCAATGGTGCAGTTGACGACTGAACACTTGAGGCCCTCATGTTGACCGCAGTAACAAAAATGAACTGTTTTAAAGCTAGTTTCCTGCTACACATGTTGCCATGTGGTGGATATAAAGTGTTTAAGTTTTAAAGCTAATTTTGTGCAATTCTACACATTTTGCCGTGGCTTATGCCATCTGAGTGACTCAAACATTATAACAAAATCAATGGGGGCCACATTCAATGACAGAAATACTCCGGAATGCATAATTAAAAAAAGATATATTCTCCTTGACTGTCTAGCTTTTATTTTGGTGATTGTTAGTTCTCAAAGTTTACATTATAAAAAAGTATATAGGTCCATTATCTTTTCTACACACTTTATATCTGGTTTTAATCATTTACAATTACACTGAAAACGTTTTACCATCCGGAAAATATTATTTTTCAAAATCATAAAAACATTTTTACTGTTTGGACTTTTCTGTGCAGAAAAAACCCTGAAACACACACATACGCACACACACACTATGTACGCCAAAATCATTAGTTAGAAGTGCTCACAATTTACGGAACCTTCAGCTCCCAGCTTTCAGCATAGGCTTTTTCCATTTGTGGTGGCATGTTTGGGTGAGCTGAGCCCCTTGTTAATGTAAAAAATGTACCCTTACCTTTATCCTGATGGAATCTTAATTGTGCTTCTCTGGGCCGCCTGAAAGCCATTCATCAGCGTCACACTCGCCCAGGAAAAGAGACAGGTCCTGTCGAAGATAATTTTTTTGATCATATCAGTCTCTGAAACATGAAACAAAGTGATATACACTGCTCAAAAAAATAAAGGGAACACTAAAATAACACATCCTAGATCTGAATGAATGAAATAATCTTATTAAATACTTATTTCTTTACATAGTTGAATGTGCTGACAACAAAATCACACAAAAATAATCAATGGAAATACAATGTATCAACCCATGGAGGTCTGGATTTGGAGTCACACTCAAAATTAAAGTGGAAAACCACACTACAGGCTGATCCAACTTTGATGTAATGTCCTTAAAACAAGTCAAAATGAGGCTCAGTAGTGTGTGTGGCCTCCACGTGCCTGTATGACCTCCCTACAATGCCTGGGCATGCTCCTGATGAGGTGGCGGATGGTCTCCTGAGGGATCTCCTCCCAGACCTGGACTAAAGCATCCGCCAACTCCTGGACAGTCTGTGGTGCAACGTGACGTTGGTGGATGGAGCGAGACATGATGTCCCAGATGTGCTCAATTGGATTCAGGTCTGGGGAACGGGCGGGCCAGTCCATAGCATCAATGCCTTCCTCTTTCAGGAACTGCTGACACACTCTAGCCACATGAGGTCTAGCATTGTCTTGCATTAGGAGGAACCCAGGGCCAACCGCACCAGCATATGGTCTCACAAGGGGTCTGAGGATCTCATCTCGGTACCTAATGGCAGTCAGGCTACCTCTGGCGAGCACATGGAGGGCTGTGCGGCCCCCCAAAGAAATGCCACCCCACACCATGACTGACCCACCGCCAAACCGGTCATGCTGGAGGATGTTGCAGGCAGCAGAACATTCTCCACGGCGTCTCCAGACTCTGTCACGTCTGTCACATGTGCTCAGTGTGAACCTGCTTTCATCTGTGAAGAGCACAGGGCGCCAGTGGCGAATTTGCCAATCTTGGTGTTCTCTGGCAAATGCCAAACGTCCTGCACGGTGTTGGGCTGTAAGCACAACCCCCACCTGTGGACGTCGGGCCCTCATACCACCCTCATGGAGTCTGTTTCTGACCGTTTGAGCAGACACATGCACATTTGTGGCCTGCTGGAGGTCATTTTGCAGGGCTCTGGCAGTGCTCCTCCTGCTCCTCCTTGCACAAAGGCGGTCCTGCTGCTGGGTTGTTGCCCTCCTACGGCCTCCTCCACGTCTCCTGATGTACTGGCCTGTCTCCTGGTAGCGCCTCCATGCTCTGGACACTACACTGACAGACACAGCAAACCTTCTTGCCACAGCTTGCATTGATGTGCCATCCTGGATGAGCTGCACTACCTGAGTCACTTGTGTGGGTTGTAGACTCTGTCTCATGCTACCACTAGAGTGAAAGCACCACCAGCATTAAAAGTGACCAAAACATCAGCCAGGAAGCATAGGAACTGAGAAGTGGTCTGTGGTCACCACCTGCAGAACCACTCCTTTATTGGGGGTGTCTTACTAATTGCCTATAATTTCCACCTGTTGTCTATTCCATTTGCACAACAGCATGTGAAATGTATTGTCAATCAGTGTTGCTTCCTAAGTGGACAGTTTGATTTCACAGAAGTGTGATTGACTTGGAGTTACATTGTGTTGTTTAAGTGTTCCCTTTATTTTTTTGAGCAGTGTATTAGGCTACACACACTGGCACACACACACACTCACATCATACACACAGATGTGAGGATTCACGTACACACAGACATAAGCAATATAAGCAGTTGCTTAGGGACGCAGGCCACTAGGGGAGAGTTAGAATAGTAGAAGTTGGACATTTGGTTGCATCGGCAAATGTTCTATTGTTACATCAGTCAGTGATAGTCACTCAATTGGCCATGTCAGCTAACAATTTTGTTGATTGGGAAGTTAGCTGGCAAGTCTTTTAGTAATCATTGCCGAATACGAAGCGGTCAAGCAGGGCAAGTGCCCAGGGCCCCTGACCTCCAGGGGGCGCCCATTGATTTTGTTAGTCACTCTCACTCAGATATCATTAACATGGCACAAGTCATGGAAAATGTGTAGAATTACAGGAAATTAGCTTTAAACTGAAAAAATTGTCTCTCCACCCCATGGCAAAGATAGTAGAATTGCTTGAAATTTTACCAAATCTCGCTTATTGCCCCTAAAAGTCTGGAGCCGGCCCTGCGGGTGTACACACATTTCTCCCCAAATGAAATTAGTGTTTGTTGTTTCCATTCGATTCTACTGGTCATCTATTGTCTTTTGATATTGATCTTGATTTCAATGGATCGAACAGAGAACACAACACTGAACAATATCATTACAAAGGGTCCTGGGCTACGTTAGTCAAGGAAGATTTGAAGGTTTACTGGTGAATCCAATTCATTCACTCCAGTGCAGTTTATTCAATGTAGCCTGATATTGATAAATGCAAAGACGAGGGCTGCGTGCACATATGGGCTGTGGAGACTTTCAGAGGGTAGTGGCTGTGTGTGTCTGTCAGGGGAGGGACTATTTTTCATGTTTGCCATATCAGCCAACCACTGAGGACAACACCACAGTGGCACTGTAAAGAACCATGCATCTGAATCATGCGACTCTGAGGACAACACCACAGTGGCACTGTAAAGAACCATGCATCTGAATCTTGTGACTCTGAGGACATCATCACAGTGGCACTGTAAAGAACCTTGCATCTCAATCATGTGACTCAGTGTAATTGATAGCCTGCCTTTCAGCTTCGAAATGAAAGTAAGATTTGGCCATTTTTTAACACAGAGGGCTAAAACGAGACTGCAATCCACCACTTCCCTTTGTGAGAAATCTCCCCATACAGCGTACACCCACTTCTGTTTTACCAGAAGCCATTAAGCAAAAGCAGCAGTCACTAAGTAAGGTGCTATAGGCCTGTCCTGCACCTGTACAAGTAAATATACTGATGCTTACACAGCCAGGTTCCCTGCAGTCTCTTCTGTCATGCCAATGCAGATTCACTGACTGATTCTTATTCTGTTGTATGATTGTTTTTGTCATATCTTGTAGCCTACAGCTTCACTAAGTTATTCAGATTTCAGAGAAAATATACATTCTGCTTTTGCTTATTGGGAGAAAAATAGACAACCATTGTATTTGTGACAACCATTGTAAAGCAATTGCCCTTTTTCTTTTGGACGTTGTTCACTTTCTGTTCCGACTTCACTTCTGCCAGCCATCTGCAAGCTCAGGGGGAAATGACCAATGTTCCCTCTAAGCTGCGCTCGTGCGCGGTGTGCGCAGTAGACTGCCGTGCAGAAGAAATATCAGCCCACAGAGAGAAACACTACAATGAGTTTCACTCAACTTTCTTGAGCAGTGGTCATCAACTGGTCAATCGCAATCCAAGGCATTGCTAGTCGATCACCCAACCTTTCTGTAAAAAAAACAACAATAAAACCTGTTGGCAGTAGGTGTACCCGAATTCAGCTGCCCTGCATGCCGGGTAGGCGAACTGTTGCCATTTTGAACCATTTCATGTGTCTGAAGGTACAAACTCTGCCTTCCCAGCGGGCGGGCCCGGAGAGCAAATCAAGTGCACTATAGGCCTATCGCTGGCCAATCGGATGGCTCAGATTACCGTGTCTGCAGTAATGTAGCAGGCATAACAAAAAGCTATAGAAAATTTGATACTGAGATTTCAAAACATTTAAAACCATTACTAAGAGAGAGAATGTCAACAAATACAGCAAAGAGCTTCTGTTTTTATTAGTGAGTTCATGATTAAGTTTTTACTCAGCACTGTCAACACTTTGTATTCAACACTTTTATAAGCCATAAAATGCGTGTTCTTTCTATTTCAACAGCGCTACAACAAGCACTGCAGCAGTAATGAATGAGTAGGAAAGTGTACTTATAGGCTTGCATTGTTGTTATTATTAGCGGCTTGGGTTTTTTTTAAATATATTTAACTTTCTCTCTTCATAGGAGTAACAACATGAATGCGCGCATGAGGCAGAATGAAAGTGGTGCGACTCGAGTTTCGCAATCAGCTGGAAGACAGTGTCCCTTTTTAGTCAGTGTCAGTGGAGGAAAGGGAGAGCGGAGGGATGCTGAGGGTCCTGTTCTCTCCCTCCATTGAGACTGACCATCAGATGCAGGCACCATCAGCCCAGTAAAATCGAGTTTTTAATTGTTAACACTCAACATGCCCTTTTACTGTGAGAATTGTGATCGAATCAACGCAATATTAGCAACTTTCAATGCAACATACCGAAACAAAAATAACTAGGCAAGAAATGTTGTTGTAGGCAGAACGCATTGGAGCAGACTTCTATTACACTGACACGCACAACTCAGCCCATACTCTACACAGACCTGTGTGACATAAACAAACAGAGCTGCAGTAGACCTATATGCAAATAGACCATTGTCATATATGGATCTGTCCCATTTACTTTGAACTGGACTGTGTTTACAGCATGAGCCGTCATGAGTAGATGCACTTGTTTTGAGATCAAAGCAAGAGATGCATGTAGCCAGGTGTGCACATTGTGTTCATATCCATTGGTGGTTAGTGAGTTATTAGCCCAGTTATAGATCATTAGTAGTCAGCAATAGGGAAGTGATTGCTTCCGACAAAAGCACAAAACGTGTATATTTCTAGACATCTTTGAAAGCAGGTCAGGTAAAGAGCTTTTTTTGTCTTGAAGGGGCAGTGTTGTATTTTGAGACAGGCTTGATTAAGCTAAGTGGCCAATAGGCAGATGTTAGCATAATTTGTCTGATTCACTGTAATAATGACATGGGAATAATAATGCATTGAATTTTGTAAAGTGGTTTCTTGCATCAAACAACACAACAACATTTGCAGTCAACTCCTTGTCTGAAGGACAAGTGAATAAATTGGTTAATGTTTTTTTCAAAAGGCTCATGGAATGTAGGCCTACATTGAACACCACACATTGGCTGCTACTGTAGGCTGATGCATGAAGTGAAAGGTTGAGGTGAGTGTCTATGCATGCATGCGTGCCTGTGTGTGTGTCCGTGTGTGGGGAAAACAGGTGACATGGCAGGAGTCCTGATGAGGGCCAGGGGAAAGTCAGCCAGATCAGGTTAAACACCACATGGGTTCCCATTGATCCAATCAGCCATCCACAACCTCTCTGATATACTGTTGTTTCGCAATTTAACATTTATCTAAACCAGGGCTCTCCAACCCTTTTCCTGGAGAGCTACGTTCCTGTAGGTTTTCACTCAACCCTAATTTAGCACACCTGATTCTAATAATTAGCTGGTTGATTAGCTAAATCAGGTTAGTTTCAACTGGGGTTGGAGTGAAAACCTACAGTACGGTAACTCTCCATGAACAGGGTCGGAGAGACCTGATCTAACCTCATGCTCAGAGGCCCGCAATCTTTCTGTGTCAGAGTTCCTTATTGAGCTGTATGAGAAGGGTTCATCAGTACTTGCCAGCAGGCCTGCATGCCTCTCCCCTCCACCTGCTCTGACCTCTACTCAGACTACCTGCAGCCATGTGTGCTGTCACCAGGCTCTATCTATCTATCTATCTATCTATCTATCTATCTATCTATCTATCTATCTATCTATCTATCTATCTATCTATCTATCTATCTATCTATCATCTATCTATTTATTTATTTATTTATCTATCCCTCTCCTGACTACCACTCCCTTCTTCTCCTCTCCTCCCCTCTTCCTCCACTCCTCCCCGCTGTGCACACCTGCTTTGGGAGCCTCTTGCCCAGGCAGGGTGGAGGAACAGACACTCTCTGTTTTCTTCCAGATAATCATCACATTGCTCACATGCTTACTCTTCTCTTGCTACCTGGCCTGCCTCCAAGCTTACCTCAGCCAAGACCGATGCTGCATCTGCCCCGCCATACACGGGCCCCACTAATAGCCTCTGAGAGCACACAATACAGCCTCTCTCTTTCTGTCTTCACCTCTACTCCACCTCTCTTTCTCAATGTTTCCACCTCCTTCCCACTCCAACCACACCGCTGCATCTCCTACCGCAGGTGTCCCCAGGCTAAGGGAATAGCAGGGTTCATTACGCTGTTGAGGTACAGCTAGGGTTGTAAATCCACCCCCCCCCCCCCCACCTCCACCACTTATATACTGTAGCTATTCAAAGAAAAGAATGCAAAGAGATAAAGAGATGCAGTTCTTCCCCAACACACATGGCAGATCATCCACCATGTCTCATACCCACAGTACATTTGGAGGGTATATCATCAATCGTATTGTCACTATCTGACCTTATTCTCAATGGTCCAGGCATGTTTGGTGTTCAAGTGCCTCTTATCCAGGGGTCTGTTCATCTCTTCAGTGAACAACTAGCCCTATGGGCTCCAAAACAGCCATTGTGACTGTGTAAGCAAACCCCAGTGGAACAGAGTGGCCCAGTGTAGAAGAAATAGGAGAAATTGTTCATTTATTAATTAATGCTATCAGGTTGCCCAGTTCATGTTTTACAAAAAGCCAGGCAGAGGCAGATTAGTTATCAGTGCCAGCTGTCCAGTCTAGACTGGCCTCCTTCTCTCGCTCTCTCGCTCTCTCTCGCTCTCTCTTGCTCTCTCTCACTCTCTCTCTCGCTCTCTCTCTCTCTCTCTCTCTCACGCTCTCTCTCTCACACTCTCTCTCTCCTTCCCTCCCTCACTCCTTCCTTGAGTTTTACTGTGGCCAGAGTCTCAGTGCAGATGGATAGGGCCCTGATCAATCAAGGAGGATCAATAGCTCCAGACTGGTGTGGGGTGAAAATTGTGGGCTGACTGACATGTGAATGGTTGTCTGGGTGCAGAGGGGAGGGGACTAGGGAGTGGAAAGGGGAAGGGCCCGTGTCGGGTAGTGCCACAGACTGTATTCTCTCAGCAGGGGACATGAGTGAGATGGATGGAGAAACAGTGGAGCCAGTCGACACTACTACCTACCGACCTGACTGTCACTCCTCTCTGTTCACGATTCATTAAGTCAACAACCAGTTTGGTAAATGTCACCGTGCTGGAGGGGGAAAACACAGAAAAAACCTCTTTAACTGTTGTGCTTTCTTAGCGTGTGACACCGTGCACTGTACTTTCTAAACATGTAGGGAGGGAGTATTCTTATGTTTGGCACATAGCCAAATTACTAAATATTAGTTTTTCCTATTATGTATTCCTTTTTCTGTTATCCTAGATTACATAATGTGTTGATCTAAATGACCTGATTTATGGTTAAGTGGTATCCGACCCTTATTTGTTATCAAGCACTTCGACACTTGAAGTCAACATTGAATCTGGTATTTCCCTCCCCAAAAACAAAGTTCAAACGAAGCACAACAGAAGACCCTGGCACATTGAAACAAACCAGATATGACTTAACAGCTTAAATCAGCATAGAATCCCATCCATCTAGCTGAGAGGCGTGAGGCCTCTGTGAGGTGATGGTGGTGGACAGGGTCACTGCTCTGTACTCTGCTTTATTGTTTCTGCTTGTCTTCCGGCCGGTTGCTGGCTCTGGTCTATGTATGATTCAGTCCAGACTCTGCCGTGTGTGGTGTGTGTGCCTCATACTAAGCCCTGTGACACTAGACACAGACAGTCACCAACAAGAAGGAAGGAAGTACAACTCAGAGTCCAATCAGCCAACTGGCCGACCAGCAGCTGGCACGCACTAGTGAAGAGTTCAAGGGGTTCGTTCTGCTTTCACAGGCCACCTACTGTAAAAGAGGAAATGGTTCAAAAATGGGGAGTCAACAAAAATAAACTCCAGGTTAAACTGTTAACTTATGAAATAAGGACCTAAAAACTAAGGACAGAAAAATCCAGTAAGCCAAATCTCCAAGCTACAAATCAGATACATCTCACATTCACACACCTACTCACAGACCTACTTCTGTATATATTGGGTATGAGCTGAGGGTTGAGTTTTGGGCGGCAGTCAGTCAGAAGTCATGGCGGTGTTTCCTGTTGTAGGGCGAGGAGGTGCCTCATGGTTGCATGCAGAGACAGGAAGTGGAGGGTAAATAGAGAGAATCCCATCCCTGCCGCCACCTCACACCAGTGCGGAGATTTCACAATAGCTTCCACTGAGGGATCCCGTCCCCTGGCCTCTCGTAATGACAAAGGAAGTTTGTGTGTCTGTCTGTCCGGCCAGCTCAGCCAACGAGACAGAGAGGAGGATTTAAAACTTATTTTGTATTCAGATGTTGAAATTCAATCAAACCATATGTATATGCTGTGTATTTGTTTCCAGACTAATTGTAAACCTAAAGAGGGTAAAGACCTATGGCGTCAATGTTGCAATGCAAGTTTGATTGAATTAAGCCCCAAGTTTTTCCTGATGCCATCATATGAAACTTTCAATCACAACAAAGAAAACACAGCGAAGAGATATGTTTCATTCTAACTCTACAGGTTCAGGGTTATTATTTGCGGGCCCTTTGGTGTGGTTCGTAAAAATGGACAGTGTGCAGAACGATGACAGATACAAGACTAAGAGAAAGTATGTGAACATATCATTATGATGCAATGGTGTGTAACCATGGAATGTTCTGGGGAATTAGCCTAGTTTGGGAAATGTCATAGTCATTGCTCACCTCCGCACAAAGCACTGGCTTCCCTTAGATGGTGACCTTATTTTTTCTTGTCTTTGCCTTCCATGTGAGACCTTGGGTTCACACATTTATAATTCAAAATTATTTCCCGAGGATAAATATTGCTCTGAACTGCCATCCTGTACGACGGTAGCATCATTTGTATTGACAACGTTGTAAAACCGCAGATCTGCTTAATGGTGAAGTGATATGCTGCTCCTGAATATTTGATGTCAATTTTATAGGAAAGTCATAAAAGATTTTCAAATCTCAATTTATCCTGTCAAACAAATATTGATTTAACCTGTGAATTTACGGAACCTTTCCTCCAGTTCCTGGAGGGCTAAAGGATGAATGGTTGGACCGTAAATAGCATGTCGAACTCACAATTACATTTTTTTCACTTTTTATATTCCAATAGGGCTTAACTATCTCATTTGAATTTATTTGCGAGTATGATGGAGTGCCTCAGGGAGAAATATTGATTCCACAGATTTAGAACCTGCTGCCTGGATAAATGGAAGCCCAATACCAGCAGTTGACGCTATTGAGTCGTTTAATCCTACCATCCAAAGGTAATACATGCAGCTATACACTCGTATCTCCCGTGGACCAGTTTATACATTCTCTATTCAGGCTGCAAAGGTGACAATTTCCTCCTTCACTGGATTTAATGGTGAGAATACAGGTAAAAAAAATATGCATTCTTTCTAAATGAAATACTATTTTCCACCACAATGCTAGAGTAGCAAATGTTAGTCCTGGATGTTGCGTATCGCATTCAGCCAATCAGGTGAAAGTCACCCAGTAAAATACTACTTGAGTAAAAGTCTAAAAGTATTTGGTTTCATGTATACTTAAGTATCAAAATTAAATGTCATTGCAAAAATATACTTACATTACCAGTCAAAAGTTTGGACACACTCATTCAAGGGTTTTTCTTTATTTTTTACTATTTTCTACATTGTAGAATAATAGTGAAGACATCAAAGCTATGAAAAAAACATATGGAATCATGTAGTAACCAAAACATCCGACACTACGGTGTGCCTGAGGATATAGTGTTTGATCGGGGTCCCCAGTTCACGTCTAGGGTCTGAAAGGCATTCATGGAGCGTCTGGGGGTCTCGATCAGCCTTACTTCAGGTTTTCACCCTGAGAGTAATGGGCAGGTGGAGAGAGTAAACCAGGATGTGGGTAAGTTTCTGCGGTCCTATTGCCAGGACCGGCCGGGGGAGTGGGCGGCGTACGTGCCCTGGGCCGAGATGGCACAGAACTCACTCCTCCACTAACCTCTCTCCCTTCCAGTGCGTACTGGGGTACCAGCTGGTTCTGGCACCTTGGCATCAGGGTCAGACCGAGGTTCCTGCGTTGGACGATTGGTTCAGGTGCGCAGAGGAGACATGGGAAGCCATCCGTGTCTCCCTTCAGCAGGCCGTGACCCGTCAAAAGAAGAACGCAGATCGCCACCACAGTGAAACCCCTATGTCCGCACCGGCGGACCAGGTCTGGCTCTCGTCCCGAAACCTGCCCCTCCGCCTGCCCTGCCGGAAGCTGGGCCCGCGGTTTGTGGGGCCATTTAAAGTCCTGAGGAGAGTGAACGAGGTTTGTTATAGGTTACAGCTTTCACCCCATTACCGTATTAACTCCTCGTTCCATGTGTCTCTCCTCAGGCCGGTGGTGGCTGGCCCGCTCCAGGAGTCTGAGGTGCGGGACGTTCCTCTGCCCCCTCTGGACATCGGGGGGCCCCGGCGTGCTCCGTTCACTCCATACTGGATTCGAGGCATTGGGCGAGGGGCCTTCTGTATCTCGTGGAGTGGGAGGGGTACGGTCCAGAGGAGAGGTGCTGGGTTCCGGTTGAAGACATGTTGGACCCTTTTATGCTGCAGGAGTTCCACCATCTTCGTCCGGATCGCCCTGCGACTCACCCTACGGGTCATCCCCAAGGCCAGTGTCGACGCGCGGGTCGGGGGGGGTACTGTCACGACTTCCGCCGAAGTCAGTCCCTCTCCTTGTTTGGGCGGCGTTCGGCGGTTGACGTCACCGACCTTCTAGCCATCGCCGATCCACTTTTCATTTTCCATTGGTTTTGTCTTGTCTTCCATCACACCTGGTTCCAATTCCATCAATTACATGTTGTGTATTTAACCCTCTGTTCCCCCCATGTCCTTGTCTGTAATTGTTTGTTGTCAGTGCTTGTGCACGTTATGTTCTGGTGTGCGTCGGGTTATGTACCTATTTATTTTCATTGTTCTGTATCCAGTGGGTTTTGATGATTAAACGGAGCCGTTGGAAACACAGTTTTGCTCTCCTGCGTCTGACTTCTCTGCCGCCAGTACGCGCCCCTGACAGTTTCTGACAAGCAGGGCCTGACCCAGGCATAAGCGGTCGCTTAGGGTGCCAGGTTGCTAGGGGGGCCCCCGACAACTATTGAGAGTAAAAATAGAGGAATACACCTGGTGCAATTTTGAAATGTGATTTTAAACTGCAAAAATGTCTCTCCACTCTGTGGCAAAATGGGTAGAATTGTAGGATATTAGTTCTAAAACTGCATATTTATCTGTTTGCCCCATGGCAAAATGTGTAGGAAGTGCAGAAAATGTGCTTTAAAACTGCAGTATTTCTCTATGCCCAATGGCAAAATGTGTAGAATTGCAGGAAATTAACTTCTTGGCGTCAAATCTCGCTTAGGGCCCCCAAAAGGCTTGGGTCGGCCCTGCTGACAAGCAAGAGATCCAATCCAGACCACTCATTATATGTTCCAGATCGTGCCTGTTCAAACAACAATATTAATCCACATTCAAACGGACAGCTGGATCTTGTTTAGTATCCGTTCTGTCCATGTATCTGTCATCAACAACAACTGTATCATAATAGTGTAGCAGAAGGAACATCACTGACCTGATCTGATCGAGAGTTAAGATGGAGACTGAGACACTGATGATCAGGCCAGTCACACTGGTAGGTCAAGGATCGTCCTTCCTGTGTGGGGGCCAATGCACACAGATCAATACATAATATCGTACAAATTGAATTTGACCTGGATCGACCCAGACGGCGTGTGCGGCTGGCTGTGATCTGTGGACGAGTGCACAGTAAATCCTAATGATCAGCATGCGGAGGGGGAGTGAGGCGCGGTTGGGGGTGTAGTATCAGTCCATCACATCCAGCCAGGAGGTCAGCCAGATTCCCTACTATTACCTTCCAGAGGGTTTCACTAACATACAGCTCTGGAAAAAATTAAGAGACCTCTGCAAAATTATAAGTTTCTCTGGTTTTACTGTTTATAGGTATGTGTTTGGGTAAAATTAACATTTTTGTTTTATTCTATAAACTACTGACAACATTTCTCCCAAATTCTAAATAAAAATATTGTCATTTAGAGTATTTATTTTCAGAAAATGACAACTGGTCAAAATAACAATGCAAAGAAAATGCAAAGAAAATAAGTTCATATTTTAGCTAACTCCCATATTTTAGCTAACTCCCATCTCCAAGGGAGAGGAGTCTACAATAAATCAATTAGAAAGCACAAAAGGAGGGAGAGGCAGTGCAAACCATAGAAATTCATGCAAATTAGAAGTAGGCACGTATAATATGGTAAATAAAGATCGACAAATTCCAAATAATCATTTAACACACAAAAAGGGCTGGTCTCCATTTGGGGGAAAAACAAGGTAGGGCAACATGTGATACGTGTCTGTTTGTATTACTTTTACCCCCATCTCTACTGGAAATAGCTGACAGGGTCAGTTGTAATCTTGTGCTTTTCAAACAGGCCCCCAGACCATGGTATGGCATTTTTGTATGTAAGTAGAACAGTAATTCCACATAAATGAATAGAAATGAAAAGGCTGGTTGTTTTTATCCAAGTAAAGACAAAGGAGATGATTGTGGACTACAGGAAAAGGAGAACCGAGCACGCCCCAATTCTCATCTACGTGGCTGTAAAGGAGCAGGTTGAGAGCTTCAAGTTCCTTGGCGTGCACATCACCAACAAACTAACATGGTCCAAGAACATCAAGACAGTCGTGAAGAGGGCACGACAAAACCTATTCCCCCTTAGGAGACTGAAAAGATTTGGCATGGGTCCTCAGATCTTCAAAAGGTTTTACAGCTGCACCATCAAGAGCATCCTGACGGGTTACATCACTGCCTGGCATGGCAACTGCTCACCTCCTACCACAAGGCACTAAAGAGCGTAGTGCGTATGGCCCAGTACATCACCGGGGCCAAGCTTCCTGCCATCCAGGACCTCTATACAAGGCGTTGTCAGAGAAAGGCCCTAAAAATTGTCAAAGACTCCAGCCACCCTAGTCATAGACTGTTCTCTCTGCTACCGCACAGCAAGCAGTACCGGAGCGCCAAGTCTAGGTCCAAGAGGCTTCTAAACAGCTTCTATCCCCAAGCCATAAGCCTCCTGAACAGCTAATCAAATGGCTACCAAGACTATTTCCACCCCCCCATGCTGCTGC
The DNA here is from genome assembly GCF_901001165.1 of Salmo trutta. Lineage (NCBI taxonomy): Eukaryota > Metazoa > Chordata > Actinopteri > Salmoniformes > Salmonidae > Salmo > Salmo trutta. The sequence goes on from NC_042973.1 coordinate 19,481,309, forward strand.
TACTCTCTGTTATTATCTATGCATAGCCACTTTAATAACCCTACCTGCATGTACATAATTATCTCAATTACCTCGACACCTGTGCCCCCACACATTGACTCTATACCGGTACCCCCTGTATATAGCTCTGCTATTGTTATTTACTGCTGCTCTTTAATTATTTGTTTTTCTTATCGCTTACTTTTTGTTGTATTTTCTTAAAACTGCATTGTTGGTTAATAAGGGCTTGTAAGTAAGCATTTTACTGTCAGGTCTATACCTGTTGTATTCGGCGCATGTGACAAATACATTTTGATTTGATTTGATTTAAATATGTATTTGAACAAAGCTTTACTTCTGTTTTTTCTTAGCAAGATTTGTTTGTCTTGCTGTATGTAATAATCTCGTTCAGTAGAGATAATATAGATGTGTTTGTCTTTGCTGTATGTAATAATCTCGTTCAGTAGAGATAATATAGATGTGTTTGTCTTGCTGTATGTAATAATCTCGTTCAGTAGAGATAATATAGATGTGTTTGTCTTTGCTGTATGTAATAATCTCGTTCAGTAGAGATAATATAGATGTGTTTGTCTTTGCTGTATGTAATAATCTCGTTCAGTAGAGATAATATAGATGTGTTTGTCTTTGCTGTATGTAATAATCTCGTTCAGTAGAGATAAAATAGATGTGTTTGTCTTTGCTGTATGTAACAATCTCGTTCAGTAGAGATAATATAGATGTGTTTGTCTTTGCTGTATGTAACAATCTCGTTCAGTAGAGATAATATAGATGTGTTTGTCTTTGCTGTATGTAACAATCTCGTTCAGTAGAGATAATATAGATGTGTTTGTCTTTGCTGTATGTAACAATCTCGTTCAGTAGAGATAATATAGATGTGTTTGTCTTTGCTGTATGTAGCAATCTTGTTCAGTAGAGATAATATATACAACAGTTTGGGTGCTTTTTATCCCTTCCTAATTTAATTTATATCTGATGCAACATAACATAAATGTATCATAATTGATGCTGATGAATAACTCAGTGAATGTTAACGTTTATGTCAAGATTTCCACGACAGCTATGACAGGGGGCCACATGGTTATTTAAAGTTCTGCTGAAAGTTGTTTACTAGAAAAGTCAGCAGTAATCATAAAGAGAATGAACCGAGTCTCTTTACCAGGAACAAAAACACACAGCTAATTTGGCCAACAACAGATGACTACGTGTGTTTTTACAGAATCTGCGTCTGTTAAAGCAGTAGGCGAATATATTTGTGTATCTGACAGCCTTCACAGGGTCAAAGTGAAAAACAATCTGTGGAAAAAGCTCTCATTCAATTCCACCCGGCAACACAGCTCTTGTGAAGGCTATTGTGTTGGTGTCGTTTACATGGACAGTTTCTGCATATACTGGGGGAGTTTAAGGGCACATTTATTTGAGTCCATCTAATTGACGTTTGCAGATCGATGAATCAGAAAGCTTCTCTGCAGAGCCCGCCAATACAGACCTATTCCCCTGAGTGTCCCGGGTCCCCCCCAACATGCGTACGAGGCCAGGCACATCATCAGTCACAACTATTGGTCCAGTCACAACATTCTGCACCTGCCCCACCACACAATCCCCATTGATCAGCAGGGGCACCTACCCCTCCTCCATGAGGCTCCATATTGTTGGAGGGACAGCTCACCGGCATTAGTGGATGTGTCACTGGTGGTAATGCCTTGTCTATTGTCGACCAATTCCATGGGTATACGTCAGCTATGATAGAATGAAATCACCTTGTCAGGATTCCCTACGATAAGTCATAAGAACCGCTGGCCCTTTGATGATTAGTGGGCCTGTGTAACCTGATGATGTGGACTAGTTCTAATGACAGTCCATTTGGCAGTACCAGCTCTGAAGCATAAGACCATGCTGAACAGAACACACAGATGTTTTCTGAAGATTGGTCTTCTGAGTGGAGTTATGTTCGTGGTTGGAGCATAACTGACAGTCAGTGTAACACTTGTCACAAGACGCAGGCCTCCTAATTGTCCCTAGAATTTCTAAGCAAACAGCTGGAGGCAGGGCTTTCTCCTATAGAGCTCCATTTTTATGGAATGGTCTGCCTACCCATGTGAGAGACGCAGACTCGGTCTCAACCTTTAAGTCTTTACTGAAGACTCATCTCTTCAGTAGGTCCTATGATTGAGTGTAGTCTGGCCCAGGAGTGTGAAGGTGAACGGAAAGGCTCTGGAGCAACGAACCACACTTGCTGTCTCTGCCTGGCCGGTTCCCCTCTCTCCACTGGGATTCTCTGCCCCTAACCCTATTACAGGAGCTGAGTCACTGGCTTACTGGTGCTCTTCCATGCCGTCCCTAGGAGGGGTGTGTCACTTGAGTGGGTTGAGTCACTGACGTGGTCTTCCTGTCTGGGTTGGCACCCCCCCTTGGGTTGTGCCGTGGCAGAGATCTTTGTGGGCTATACTTGGCCTTGTCTCAGGATGGTAAGTTGGTGGTTGAAGATATCCCTCTAGTGGTGTTGGGGCTGTGCTTTGGCAAAGTGGGTGGGGTTATATCCTGCCTGTTTGGCCCTGTCTGGGGGTATCATCGGATGTGGCCACAGTGTCTCCTGACCCCTCCTGTCTCAGCCTCCAGTATTTATGCTGCAGTAGTTTATGTGTCGGGGGGCTAGGGTCAGTCTGTTATATCTGGAGTGTTTCTCCTGTCTTATCCGGTGTCCTGTGTGAATTTAAGTATGCTCTCTCTAATTCTCTCTTTCTCTCTTTTTTTCTTTCTTTCTTTCTTTCTCTCTCTCGGAGGACCTGAGGCCTAGGACCATGCCTCAGGACTACCTGGCATGATGACTCCTTGCTGTCCCCAGTCCACCTGGCCGTGCTGCTGCTCCAGTTTCAACTGTTCTGCCTGCGGCTATGGAACCCTGACCTGTTCACCGGACGTGCTACCTATCCCAGACCTGCTGTTTTCAACTCTCTAGAGACAGCAGGAGCGGTTGAGATACTCTCAATGATCGGCTATGAAAAACCAACTGACATTTACTCTTGAGGTGCTGACATGTTGCACCCTCGACAACTACTGTGATTATTATTATTTGACCATGCTAGTGATTTATGAACATTTGAACATCTTGGCCATGTTCTGTTATAATCTCCACCCGGCACAGCCAGAAGAGGACTGGCCACCCCTCATAGCCTGGTTCCTCTCTAGGTTTCTTCCTAGGTTTTGGCCTTTCTAAGGAGTTTTTCCTAGCCACCGTGCTTCTACACCTGCATTGCTTGCTGTTTTGGGTTTTAGGCTGGGTTTCTGTACAGCACTTTGAGATATCAGCTGATGTAAGAAGGGCTATATAAATACATTTGATTTGATTTGAACACTCTGGTACTGTTGACTTACATCCCTTCCTGGTGGACTCCCAGAGTGTCTGGTTCTTCAATGGTGGGGATGTTTTGAGAGTGGAAGACATGTTCTGAGAGGAGTGAAACCCAGGCCACCCCAGCACCCAGAACACCCCTGGCTGTTTCAGGAGAAAGAGGGTCTGGGTGGGGAGGAGAACTGTCTGTCTGGATGATTATAGGAGGCAAACAAGCAGACGTGCAGGGGGTGAGTAGTTGAGGGGCAGGGTGTGTGTGTCTGTGTGTTCTGCGGGGTGGGGGGTTCCTGGAGAGATTTCGGTGGCATTTCAGAGGAGGCTCAGCGTGGGTGGCTCAGGGTTAAGTCAACCCCCCCTCCCCCCTCCCCCCCCCCCTCCTCCTCCGCACCCCAGACCCCCCCAGTCCCTCCTCTGCACCCCACCACCTCCACTGCATGCCCAATTCACAATCATTTCCTCCACTCTACCCCTACCAACGATACCCCCCGCCCTTTGCCTAACACACAATCTAAGTAGAGTCTCTCTCATGGATTCAGCCTTGAGAGCCAAACAAAGTCTGAGCCCCATCTCCAAGCCTCCATGCTAATAGACCAGTAGCCTCATCAGCATTAGGGCATAATTACCATCAGTGAAGCCATAATTAGTGAGGAATTTTTGTAGCGTTGGTGTGAATGCTGCTGGTTTAATGAGCCAGTGGGGAGAGAGGTCAGGCGAGGAGAGCAGATACAATAGGGAGCATCAGCCTCAGAGCAGGCTCAACCACTCAGGGTCATACAGCATACAGCCGCTCTAAAGGGGGGGGGGGGGTTGATCTGCTTTAATATTGCAGATAGATTGTGGCTTCCATCAATGTAATATATTTCTTGGTACAAATATAGATATGCACTACCGTTCAAAAGTTTGGGGTCACTTAGAAATGTCCTTGTTTTGAAAGAAGGCCAGCATCCCGGAGTCGCCTCTTCGCTGTTGACGTTGAGACTGGTGTTTTGTGGGTAGTATTTAATGAAGCTGCCAGTTGAGGACATGTGAGGCATCTGTTTCTCAAACTAGAGACTCTAATGTACTTGTCCTCTTGCTCAGTTGTGCACCGGGGCCTCCCACTCTTCTTTCTATTCTCGTTAGAGCAAGTTTGCTCTGTTCTGTGAAGGGAGTAGTACACAGCGTTGACGAGATCTTCAGTTTCTTGGCAATTTCTCGCATGGAATAGAATTAATTTCTCAGAACAAGAATAGACAGACAGGTTTCAGAAGAAAGTTCTTTGTTTCTGGCCATTTTGAGCCTGTAATCGAACCCACAAATGCTGATGCTCCAGATACTCAACTAGTCTAAAGAAGGCCAGTTTTATTGCTTCTTTAATTAGAACAACCGTTTTCAGCTCTGCTAACATAATTGCCAAAGGGTTTTCTAATGATCAATTAGCCTTTTAAAATGATAAACTTGGATTAGCTAACACAACGTGCCATTGGAACACAGAAGTGACGGTTGCTGATAATGGGCCTCTGTACACCTATGTAGATATTCCATTAAAAATCATCCGTTTCCAGCTGCAATAGTCATTTACAACATTAACAATGTCTACACTGTATTTCTGATCAATTTGATGTTATTTTAATGGACAAAAAAATGTGCTTTTCTTTCAAAAACAAGAACATTTCTAAGTGACCACAAACTTTTGAACGGTAGTGTTTATATATTGATAAAAGTCACCTTGTCCACAAGAGATTTACATGGTTATCAAAATGTCACGCAAGGTAAGACTACACGAAATACAGCCCTTATTTTAAGTGTTTCTAAAATGCTTTCCTTTCAAAAACAAGGACATTTCTAAGTGACCCCAAACTTTTGAACGGGAGTGTATACTGGGAATAGTGCCTTTCCTCAGCCACAGTGTGTTATGTTTGCAAAAGTACTATCTCACAACTCAATGAAACCTTCACTCTTGTGCAGACATTTAGAAACAAAACATGCCAATTTGAAAAATAAACCGCAGGAGTTTTTTGAGCGAGAATTAAGACGACTTTCAAGTAGTAAGACATGTATAAAAGCAACAGATACCATTAATAAAAAGGGCAAGAAACGTCCGAGTGGCTAGGACAGGCAAACCCCATGCTATTGTGGAGGAGTAAATTCTTCCTGCTACCGCGGATATAGCTGGGACAATGGTGGGGGAAAAGGCCAAAAAAACTACACAAACAATGCCTTCATCAAACAACACTGTTTCATGATGCATCAGTGACATGGCAGGAGATGTTTTGAAACAATTACTGCTTCGCATACAAGCCAGTGAATTCTATGCGTTACAGATGGATGAGTCAACAGACTTGGCAGGCCTGTCACAGCTCCTGGTATATGTCCGCTACGTTTATGGGGGTCAAATAAGGAAGACATCCTCTTCTGAAAACCACTGGAAACCAGGACAACAGGAGAGGATATTTTTAAAGTACTGGAAAGCTTTGTGACATCAAATGGACTTTGGTGGTCAAGATGTGTTGGTATCTGTACTGATGGCGCCAAAGCCATGACAGTTCTACATGACATCTTGTAGTTCCAAGATGGTGTAGCAGTCGGACGTGTGTGTTTGTCTTTGTCTTATACCGTGTCTTATCCAATGTAAATAGCCGGTCTTTTTCATATATATCTTAATTTCACTTTCCATCTACGAACTAAAAATACTTTCCTGCAACCCGCCTCACCCAATGTGGTATGGATCTGCTATTTTTATTCCATATAACTGGAACTTCCATCAGGAGCTAGCCAGCTAACTAGCTACTAGTCTTTGTTAGCCACGGCTAGCGGTCTTCACCTTTTTCTCGGTCACCAGCCAGCCTTAGCTCAGTCAACACCTGCCAGTCTGCACAGCGCGATTTTAACCCAGAGCATATCGGATTGCTTCTCTCTACCTCATCAATGGATTCCTGCCTCTCTGGATCATAACACCGGATCATCACAGCTAGCTAGCTGCAAATGAGTGGCTACTGTTAACTAATGCCTCTGTCCCGAAGCAAGCACCAGCTAGCCTTGAGCTAGCCTCGAGCTAGGCACATATAACAGCTAATTCTAGGGTTATAATACTTCCTTTGCCAATTGGCCTGTACCCTTTATTGTCGACACAGAGTCCTGCCGATCCATCACGACTGGACTGCCAACGTGATCGACAGATGTGGTCTCAACAGGCTATTCTGTTACGATGTTTCCGAAGAACCATCTACTATTCCCGGCCCGCTAGCTATTCTGAATGCTGTGTCCCCTGCTCGCCTAGCGTATTAGTGACTACCGAACGGCACCCTGACTCACCTATTGCTACTCTTTTGACCCTATGATCACTCGGCTACACAGTTGATGCCCCCTGGACTATTTCAATAATATGGTACCTCATTTTGTTTACCTGTCGGCCCCAGGCTCAAACTCAGGTCCTGTATGTATCTAAGTGACCCGCTCTGCCCATTCATCGCCATTTACCCGTTGTTGTCTTAGCTCTCCTGATCAACAACTGAGATTGCTTTATGCCTCTCTCTAATGTCAATATGCCTTGTCTACTGCTGTCTTGGCTAGTTCTTACTGTTTTATTTCACTGTAGAGCCCTCAGTCCCGCTCAAAATGCCTTAGATAGCTCTTTTGTCCCACCCCACACACATGCAGACTTCACCTGGTTTAACTGGTGCCTCCAGAGACGAAAACTCTCTCATCGTCACTCAAGACCTAGGTTTACCGCCACTGTACTCAGATTCTACCGTACCATTGTCTCAACATTATGCCCTGAATCTATTCTACCACGCCCAGAAATCTGCTCCTTTTATTCTCTGTCCCCAACGCACTAGACGACCAGTTCTTGTAGGCTTTAGCCGTACCCTTAGCATACTCCTCCTCTGTTCCTCTGGTGATGTAGAGGTTAACCCAGGCCCTGTAGCCCCCAGTTCCACTCCTATTCCCCAGGCGCTATCATTTGTTGACTTCTGTAATCGTAAAACTCTTGGTTTCATGCATGTTAAAGATAAACTTCTCCTTAATATAACCGCTGTGTCAGATTTCAAAAAAGCTTCACGACGAAAGCACACCATGCCATAATCTGAGTACAGCGCTCAGCCACCAAAACAAGCCATACAGATAGCCGCCATGTTGTGGAGTCAACAAAAGTCAGAAAAAGCATGTTCTTCATCGGAATGCACTCCCAGGAATTGTTTGTTTTGTTCGATAAAGTTCATCTTTATGTCCAAATACCTACTTTTTGTTTGCGCATTTAGTTTACTAATCCAAATGCACAAGGTGCGGGCACAAAGTCCAGACAAAAAGTCCAAAATGTTCCATTACAGTTCGTAGAAACTTGTCAAACGATGTATGTAATCAATCTTTAGGATGTTTTTATCCTAAATCTTCAATAATATTCCAACCGGACAATTCCGTTGTCTTTAGAAAGTTAAGGGAACGGAGCTCGCGCTCACGGCTGCGCACGATCAATAACTAAAGGCTTTCACCTGGGCCATCTGCTTAGAGGGGACTTTTTCGCTTCCCTTTCACAGTAGACGCCTAAAACAACGTTCTAAAGACTGTTGACATCTAGTGGAAGCCTTAGGAAGTGCAATCTGACCCCATTTACACTGTATATTGGAAAGGCAATCACTTGAAATACTACAAACCTCAGATTTCCCACTTCCTGGTTGGATTGTTCTCAGGTTTTCGCCTGCAATATGAGTTCTGTTATACTCAAAGACATCATTCAAACAGTTCTAGAAACTTCTGAGTGTTTTCTATCCACATCTACTAATAATATGCATATCCTAGCTCCTGGGCCTGAGTAGCAGGCAGTTTACTCTGGGCAAGCTTTTCATCCGAACGTGAAAATACTGCCCCCTAGCCCAAAATAGGTTAACATCAGAAGCCTCCTCCCTAAGTTTGTTTTATTCACTGCTTTAGCACACTCTGCCAACCCTGATGTCCTAGTTGTGTCTGAATCCTGGCTTACGAAGACCACCAAAAATTCAAAAATGTCCATCCCAACTACAACATTTTCCGCCAAGATAGAACTGCCAAAGGTTGTGGAGTTGCAATCTACTGCAGAGATAGCCTGCAGAGTTCTGTCATGCTATTCAGGTCTGTGCCCAAACAGTTCGAGCTTCTACTTTTAAAAATCCACCTTTCCAGCAATAAGTCTCTCAATGTTGCCACTTGTTATAGACCCCCCTCAGCCCCCAGCTGTGCCCTGGACACCATATGTGAATTAATTGCCCCCCATTTATCTTCAGAATTTGTACTGTTAGGTGACCTAAATTGGGACATGCTTAACACCCCGGCCGTCCTACAATCCAAACTAGATGTCCTCAATCTCACACAAATTATCAGGGAACCTACCAGGTACAACCCTAAATCCGTAAACATGGGCACCCTCATAGATATCATCTTTCCCAACCTGCCTTCTAAATACACCTCTGCTGTCTTCAACCAGGATCTCAGTGATCACTGCCTCATTGCCTGCGTCCGTTATGGGTCCGCAGTCAAACGACCACTCCTCATCACAGTCAAACGCTCCCTAAAACACTTCAGCGAGCAGGCCTTTCTAATCAACCTGGCCCAGGTATCCTGGAAGGATATTGACCTCATTCCGTCAGTAGAGGATGCCTGGTTATTCTTTAAAAGTGCTTTCCTCACCATCTTAAATAAGCATGCCCCATTCAAAAAATGTAGAACTAAGAACAGATATAGCCCTTGGTTCACTCCAGACTTGACTGCCCTTGACCAGCACAAAATAATCCTGTGGCGTACTGCATTAGCATCAAATAGCCCCCGCAATATGCAACTTTTCAGAGAAGTTAGGAACCAATATACACAGGCAGTTAGAAAAGCAAAGGCTAGCTTTTTCAAACAGAAATTTGCATCCTGTAGCACAAACTCCAAAAGGGACACTGTAAAGTCCATGGAGAATAAGAGCACCTCTTCCCAGCTGCCCACTGCACTGAGGCTAGGAAATACTGTCACCACCGATAAATCTACGATAATCGATCATTTCAATAAGCATTTTTCAACGACTGGCCATGCTTTCCACCTGGCTACCCCTACCCCGGCCAACAGCCCTGCACCCCCTACAGCAACTTGCCCAAGCCTCCCCCAATTCTCCTTCACCCAAATCCAGATAGCTGATGTTCTGAAAGAGATGCAAAATCTGGACCACTACAAATCAGCTGGGCTAGACAATCTGGACCCCCTCTTTCTAAAATTATCTGCCGCAAAAGTTGCAACCCCTATTACTAGCCTGTTCAAACTCTCTTTCATATCGTCTGAGATCCCTAAAGATTGGAAAGCTACTCCGGTCATCCCCCTCTTCAAAGGGGGACACACTCTAGACCCAAACTGTTACAGACCTATATCTATCCTACCCTGCCTTTCTAAAGTCTTCAAAAGCCAAGTTACCAAACAGATCACCGACCATTTCGAATCCCACCGTACCTTCTCCGCTATGCAATCTGGTTTCTGAGCTGGTCATGGGTGCACCTCAGCCAGGCTCAAGGTCCTAAACAATATCATAACCACCATTGATAAAAGACAATACTGTGCAGCCGTCTTCATCGACTTGGCCAAGGCTTTCGACTCAATCACCGCATTCTTATTGGCAGACTCAACAGCCTTGGTTTCTCAAATGACTGCCTCGCCTGGTTCACCAACTACTTGTCAGATAGAGTTCAGTGTGTCAAATCAGAGGGCCTGTTGTCTGGACCTCTGGCAATCTCTATGGGGGTGCCACAGGGTTAAATTCTTGGGCCGACAACTACAAATACCTAGGTGTCTGGTTAGACTGTAAACTCTCCTTCCAGACTCACATTAAGCATCTCCAAGCCAAAATTAAATCTAGAATTTTCTTCCTATTTTGTTGCAAAGCATCCTTCACTCATGCTGCCAAACATACCCTCGTACAACTGACCATCCTACCGATCCTTGACTTCGGCGATGTCATTTACAAAATAGCCTCCAACACTCTACTCAGAAAATTGGATGTTGTCTATCACAGTGCCATCTGTTTTGTCTCCAAAGCCCCATATACTACCCACCACTGCAACCGGTATGTTATCGTTGGCTGGCCCTCGCTTCATATTCATTGCCAAACCCACTGGCTCCAGGTCATCTATAAGTCTTTGCTAGGTAAAGCCCCACCTTATCTCAGCTTACTGGTCACCATAGCAGCACCCACCCGTAGCATGCGCTCCAGCAGGTATATTTCACTGGTCATCCCCAAAGCCAACACTTCCTTTGGCCGCCTTTCCTTCCAGTTCTCTGCTGCCAATGACTGGAACAAATTGCAAAAATCACTGCAGCTGGAGACTTATATCTCCCTCACTAACTTTTAGTATCAGCTGTCAGAGCAGCTTACCGATCATTGCACCTGTACACACCCATCTATAAATAGCCCACCCAACTACCTCATCCCCATATTGTTATTTATTTTTTTGCTCCTTTGCACCCCAGTGTCTCTACTTGCACGTACATCTTCTGCACATCTATCACTCCAGTGTTTAATTGCTAAATTGTAAACATTTTCCCATTATGGCCTATTTATTACCTTACCTCCCTAATCTTACTACATTTGCACACACTGTATATAGATTTTTCTATTGTGTTATTGACTGTACATTTGTTTATCCCATGTGTAACTCTGTGTTGTTTGTGTCGCACTGCTTTGCTTTATCTTGGCCAGGTTGCAGTTGTAAATGATAACTTGTTCTCAACTGGCCTACCTGGTTAAACAAAGGTGAAATAAAATAAATAAAAAACTTGGAGACATAGTGGAGAGGTAACGCGCGTGCAAGCAGTTGCTTCCGATGCCACTTGATTACACTGCAGGTTCCACGAAGAGGCTCTTGCTGCCAAGGGAATGCTTGACAGCTTGAAATAAGTTTTGGTCACTACAGTGAAAATGGTTAAAGCAAGGCCTCTGAACTCGCATGTATTTTCTGCACTATGCAATAATATGGGCAGCGACCATGCAACACTTTTACAAAATACAGAAGTGCACTGGTTATCAAGGGGCAAAGTATTGACCCGTTTCTTTTAAATTGAAAGACGAGCTTAAAGTTTTCTTTACTGACCATAATGTTCACTGACTGCTTGCATGATGACGAGTTTCTCACACGACTGGCCTATCTGACTGATGTTTTTTCTCACCTGAATGATCTGAATCTAGGATTACAGGGACTCTCCGCAACTATATTTAATGTGCGGGACAAAATTGAGGCTATGGTTAAGAAGTTGGAGCTCTTCTCTGTCTGCATTAACAAGGACAACACACAGGTCTTTCCATGATTGTATGATTTTTCTGTGTGCAAATGAACTCAAGCTTACGTTCAATGTCAAATGGTTGCGCAATTACGCAGGTACTTTCCCGAAACGGATGACACAAACAACTGGATTCGTTATCCTTTTCATGCCCTGCCACCAGTTCACTTACTGATATCTGAACAAGAGAGCCTCATTGAAATTGCAACAAGCGGTTCTGTGAAAATGTAATTTAATCAGAAGCCACTGCCAGATTTCTGGATTGGGCTGCGCTCAGAGTATCCTGCCTTGGCAAATCACGCTGTTAAGACACTGATGCCCTTTGCAACCACATACCTATGTGAGAGTGGATTCATGGCCCTCACTAGCATGAAAACGAAACACAGGCACAGACTGTGTGTGGAAAACGATTTAAGACAGAGACTGTCTCCAATACAACCCAATATTGCAGAGTTATGTGCATCCTTTCAAGCACACCCTTCTCATTAACCTGCGGTGAGTTAGTCACAATTTTTGATGAACAAATAAGGTTTTATATGTAAGATGGTTAAATAAAGAGCAAAATTATTGATTGTTATTATATTATTATTTGTGCCCTGGTTCTATAAGAGCTCTTTGTCACTTCCCACGAGCCGGGTTGTGACAAAAACTCACACTCATTCTTATGTTTAATAAATGTATTGTATAGTGTGTGTGTGGCAGGCTTATAATGATGGCAAAAAAAAACATTTGAGAGTGCGCTGACCCTGGTGCTAGAGGGGGTACGCAGCGGGAGGTTGAATGTTTGAAGGGGTACGGGACTATAAAGTTTGGGAACCAGTGACTTAGAGGAACCAAAACAATATGCATCCATGCCAAGTACATTCTACCCAGGCAGGTCTGGACATGTATTCACATAGAGTCAGGATAGGAATGCTGAAATAGAATCAGTTTAGCCTTTTAGATCATAATGAATAAGATTACATAGCCGTGGGGACCTGATCTCTAAGACGGCTAAATTACTTCTTCTGCTTAGTCAGTACTTACTGTATGAAGCCAATGGAAACAGCAGAGTTGTATTGGCTATATACTATGAGATAAGAAGTAGGCCAGGGGAACAGTCTCACTAGCTACGTTTCCATCCAACTGGTGACAGATTTTCATGTGAATATTCTAAAATCTGTATAAAGAAAATATGTTCATTTTCCCAGCAGTGGTGTTTCCAACAAACTGACTTGTTGTGGATAAAAATCAGTGTATGATGAGGTAGTGCACACAAAATGGAGTTTTCCACTTAAGATTTAATGTACTGAATAAAAATCTAAAGTTCAGTGTGTTTCCATCGCATTTCCAACTCTACCCTTAGTTTGGTCACAAAAACTGTTGCGTTAAATAGCAAATGTGTCACTCTGGTCATGGCATGTTCACTCTAGCCAACAGCTCACAGATACAGTGCGGGCGACTGTGCAGGTAGGCTAATCTACAGTTGAAGTTGGAAGTTTACATACACCTTAGCCAAATACATAAAAACTCAGTTTTTCACAATCCCTGACATTTAATCATAGTAAAAAATCCCCTGTCTTAGGTCAGTTAGGATCACCACTTTATTTTAAGAATGTGAAATGTCAGAATATTAGTAGAAAGAATTATTTATTTTAGCTTTTATTTCTTTCATCACATTCTCAGTGGGTCAGAAGTTTACATACACTCAATTAGTATTTGGTAGCATTGCCTTTATATTGTTTAACTTGGGTCAAACGTTTCAGGTAGCCTTCCACAAGCTTCCCACAATACGTTGGGTGAATTTTGTCCCATTCCTCCTGACAGAGCTGGTGTAACTGAGTCAGGTTTGTAGGCCTCCTTGCTCGCACACACTTTTTCAGTTATTTTTTTAACCTACTTTTGTACCTGCTTCCTCCAGCATCTTCACAAGGTCCTTTGCTGTTGTTCTGGGATTGATTTGCACTTTTCGCACCAAAGTAGGTTCATCTCTAGGAGACAGAACGCGTCTTCTTCCTGAGCGGTATGACGGATGTGTGGTCCCATGGTGTTTATACTTGCGTACTATTGTTTGTACAGATGAACATGGTACCTTCAGGCATTTGGAAATTGCTCCCAAGGATGAACCAGACTTGTGGAGGTCTACAATTTTTTCTCTGAGGTCTTGGCTGATTTCTTTTGATTTTCCCATGATGTCAAGCAAAGAGGCACTGAGTTTGAAGGTAGGCCTTGAAATACATCCACATGTACACCTCCAATTTACATAAACTATGTCAATTAGCCTATCAGAAGCTTCTAAAGCAATTACATAATTTTCTGGAATTTTCCAAGCTGCTTAAAGGCACAGTCAATGTAGTGTATGTAAACTTCTGACCCACTGGAATTGTGATAGTGAATTATAAGTGAAATGATCTGTCTGTAAACAATTGTTGGAAAAATTACTTGTGTCATGCACAAAGTAGATGTCCTAACTGACTTGCCAAAACTATAGTTTGTTAACAAGAAATGTGTGGAGTGGTTGAAAAATGAGTTTAAATGACTCCAACCTAAGTGTATGTAAACTCCGACTTCAACTGTACATGATGAGATTATTATGGATAAGAGCAAGAATGTTTTTATTTGTCAAATGGCAGTCAAGCATCGATCATCACGTCACCAGAATCAGACCCTCAACATTTATTGGAAAGGAGCATCAAGATCACTGTGCACTTTCAACACCCTGCGAAGTTCACCATCATTTATTTCATCTGTAGCCTAATTTAGACTGCAGTAATCTACAGTACGTGGTTTCCCGAGTCGTAGTGTGAGGATCACGCACCGTATCAAATCAAATCAAATTTATTTATATAGCCCTTCTTACATCAGCTGATATCTCAAAGTGCTGTACAGAAACCCAGCCTAAAACCCCAAACAGCAAGCAATGCAGGTGTAGAAGCACGGTGGCTAGGAAAAACTCCCTAGATAGGCCAGAACCTAGGAAGAAACCTAGAGAGGAACCAGGCTATGAGGGGTGGCCAGTCCTCTTCTGGCTGAGCCGGGTGGAGATTATAACAGAACATGGCCAAGATGTTCAAATGTTCATAAATGACTAGCATGGTAAAATAATAATAATCACAGTAGTTGTCGAGGGTGCAACAGGCCAGCACCTCAGGAGTAAATGTCAGTTGACTTTTCATAGCCGATCATTGAAAGTATCTCTACCGCTCCTGCTGTCTCTAGAGAGTTGAAAACAGCAGGTCTGGGACAGGTTGCACGTCCGGTGAACAGGTCGGGTTCCATAGCCGCAGGCAGAACAGTTGAAACTGGAGCAGCAGCATGGCCAGGTGGACTGGGGACAGCAAGGAGTCATCATGCCAGGTAGTCCTGAGGCATGGTCCTAGGGTTCAGGTCCTCCTCGGAGAGAGAGAAAGAAAGAAAGAAAGAAAGAGAGAAAGGGAGAAAGAGAGAATTAGAGAGAGCATACTTAAATTCACACAGGACACCGGATAAGACAGGAGAAATACTCCAGATATAACAGACTAACCCTAGCCCCCCGACACATAAACTACTGCAGCATAAATACTGGAGGCTGAGACAGGAGGGGTCAGGAGACACTGTGGCCCCATCCGATGATACCCCCGGACAGGGGGGGGGCATATCATCGTGTGACTTCAAGTTAACTTCAATATGATGGTTACTATATCAATACTTGCACATAAAGGCATTTCCACCTCCATTTCTCGCATTATACATTTGTCAAACAAACAAATTATCTGTCGGCATTTAAAAAATTGGATGGAAACTTCCTGTTTCCATCCCAGCTGTCGTGATTTTTTTGTAATACAGTATGACTTTACTCGCATTAAACTGTGGATGGAAACATGGTTATTAACTGATATCCAGCAACACTAACACCAAGCCAGTGAACTTCTCAGTTTGTGATGCATCATTTTGATAATGGCTAGCTGGATATGTGTTTTCAATACAGATCACAACACCAAAACTTTGGGTGACAAGGTCATAAGGTTACTTGAACAATACATTTAAACAATGACATCAGAAAATCGCAATGCATTGTTATTATTGCTTTCCTATCGTGCTGTTACACAAGAACATGTTTGTAGTATTTGTCACACTTGAGCAATGGCTGTCATTATTTAGACTGCAGTACTTAAACACTGTCCTTGATTGCATACAGTACATAGTGAACATATGGCCTTTGCCAAGAGAGACATTTTCTTAAAAGGACAATGCTGTCAAAACATTTGGCAGTGCTCTCATCATTTTCTATAAGCATTTGAAAATTCATCCGAGACTGTTTGTTTTATGTCTCCCGCAGCTGCTCCCTCTTTGTCTCTCTGTACTAGAAATGACGTCAAGATAGCGATAAAGGTGAGCCTTCCTCGCTGCTTATGGTTTCAGTTTGTTACCATGGAAGCACTCTCCACTTCCTGCCAGAGTAGGGCTTCCTGTGTTCATTCATTTTTTGTGCGTGTGCTCCAGAGGAGTTACTAAGAGGTGTTTACAATACCATATAAGGGGTTTAATGAACAACGAGCTCAGGGCTTTCCCTAAATAAAATAAACATGGTTAAGGACATGGCTGTGATTATCATAAGCATGTCTGTCGTCCTGATGACGAGCTAAGTGAATTCCTTTCATACACGTGAGAATATACAAACGTGTGTGAGTGTACACACACATACACATACATGCACACACCCATGCACACACGCTTCTGTCCCTTTCCAAAACTCTTTTCCGACATTCCAATCTCCACCCATTTGCAAAGCAACGAATTATCCCTACTTAAAACAGGCAAATGTTTAGACAGCTTGACATGTTATTTCAAGAGACTGTGAAATTGTAGCTACAAAACCAGAAAGTGGTCTATCTTGGTCAAAATCTGCTCTTTCATGTGATTGAAAGTGCTCTTTGGCATTGCCATTACATATATAAACACTGGTCGCAAATGATAAACCATGTTTTAGGTGTGTTTTCAAGGGTGTGAGATTCTCTGTGCCTGTCTGTGATGTTCACCAGAGATCTGTGTCATAGGTACTTAGGACCATCTGTCCTCCCAGCCACCTCCTCTTCCTCTGATAATATAAAACTGCTGAGCAGACAACCATTATGTCATTAAGACAGGCCGTTCTCTCTTTCTCTCTCTCTCTCTCTCTCTCTCTCGCTCTCTCTCTTGCTCTCTCTCGTACTTCAACGCCTAGTCAGAGACCTTTGAGCAGGGTGCAGCGGTTTGGCCATGAGTGGGTTTATCATATTTTCCACTGAGGCCAGCCTAGCGAATGTGAAAGCAGTGCATACACAGCAAAGAGCTCGTAGCGAGACTACTTCGAGGTAGACACCCTGGTAAAGAGTCAATGCTGCATCTAAGAATGCAGCAGCGGTGACATTCTATTCTTGCAGCTGTATGCTCTTTTATTATGCTATCTCACATATTTTGGGTTGTTTGCAGAATCCCTGCCCTGCTGTCAGAGAGGGAGGGGCAGACAGGAGAACCTTCCTTCCTCTGCCTGGGCCTCGGCTGCAGTGTGGAGCTGGAGTCAGGCCAGCTCCCTTATATCCAGCCCTGTGCTGTGCTATATATCAATGACCTCAGCTGTTTCTCCCCACTGTAATGCCATTAAATGACTCATAGTGCCACATTTACTGATGAGGGTGGTAAATGTGGCACTATTCTGGGCAAGAAAAATGCAAATGAATTCGGCCTACGGTACTGTACTCAGGCTGCTGAATAGCACCTGTTGGAAGGCAACCAAAACACCACCTGCCTCGCCCTGCCCTTTCAGAAGAGCAGTCCACTATATAAAACACATGATTTGTACAGCAGGCCTGGTCAGCTCGGAGCAGCAGTACACATTACAATTAACTTAGACAGCTTCCTAATTAGGCAAGGAGCCAGAGTGTCTAACAGAGGTTCAGCCTACACTGAACACGCTGTGGTGGGAGTGTTAAGGGCTGGTGTGTAGGTCAGGTTAGGGCCCGTGTCACAGCCAGTAAATGGGAGGATGAGCAACAGGCGAGCAGCCTGCCAACCAGCCACTGATCATTCATTTGTAAAGGCACCCTGTGACTGGCTGTGGCTTTGTAGGCGAGAGGTGGTAGCAGTTAGGCGGGCAGAGTGTAGAGGAGGGCGGATGGGAGCAGGGCCTGCCGAGGTGAAATAAGCTCAGCTCACCATCTTTCTCACCACAGCTGCTAAAGGTCACCGGAGCAACTACATGCCAAGCCAAGCCCTGCTCTTTACTAGAAAGAAACGCCTCCAAATAAAAAGTGTTCAGCACAGTCGCAGAAGAGGCCACCAGCTAATTCTACTGTGAGCGACCACAACACCTTTAGCAGGTGGGGACGTGGAGGACCTCACACAAACTAGAATGTCAAGCCTGAATGTTAACCCAAATTACCATGAGAAGCTCACCTTCACTTTGTGGTACTTTTGAACTTTGCATAAAGGAACAGAAGGCTCCACAGTATATTATCCTACAGTATACTCTGACTATCCTGCCGATCCTTGACTTCGGCGATGTAATTTACAAAATAGCCTCCAACACTGTACTCAGAAAACTGGATGTAGTCTATCACAGTGCCATCCGTTTTGTCACCAAAGCCTCACATACTACCCACCACTGCGACCTGTATGCTCTCGTTGGCTGGTCCTCACTACATATCTGTCGCCAAACCCACTGGCTCCAGGTCATCTATAAGTCTTTGCAAGGTAAAGCCCCACCTTATCTCATCTCACTGGTCACCATAGCAACACTCACCCGTAGCACGCGCTCCAGCAGGTATATTTCACTGGTTATCCCCAAAGCCAACACTTCCTTTGGTCGCCTTTCCTTCCAGTTCTCTGCTGCCAATGACTGGAACAAATTGCAAAAATCACTGAAGCTGGAGACCTATATCTCCCTCACTAACTTTAAGCATCAGCTGTCAGAGCAGCTTACCGATGGCTGTGTACAGGTACAGTACATTTGTAAATAGTACACCCAACTACCTCATCCCCATATTGTTATCTATCTTTTTGTTCTTTTGCACCCCAGTATCTCTACTTGCACATCATCATCTGCACATCTATCACTCTAGTGTTAATGCTAAATTGTAATTATTTCGCCTCTATGGCCTTTTTATTGCTTTACCTCCCTAATCTTCTACATTTGCACACACTGTATATAGACTTTCTATTGTGTTATTGACTGTACGTTTGTTTATCCTATGTGTAACTGTGTTGTTTTTGTCGCACTGCTTTGCTTTACCTTGGCCAGGTTGCAGTTGTAAATGAGAACTTGTTCTCAACTGGCCTACCTGGTTAAATAAAGGTGAAATAAATAAATAAATACTGCTCCTATACCCTTTTTAAAAGTGAACATGACTAAATCTGATGTGGATCCTTCTCAGAAACATTTGAACTTTCCTTAATCTTTCTTTCCCTAGAAATGAGACATAGTGATATATCTGTAAAATGTTATTCTCCCACACCTATCACCACTGACAGTTGACAGTTGAATAGTGGCCGCCACATGGTTGTGTTGGTCCACATCCTGTTTATGCAAGGTCTATTTTAACCTTGACCCCTTTGTCATGCGTGGGCATGCTTTAAGGTCAGCTCTGAGAGGTCAGGGCTCATTGATGTGAATGAACAGCTGCCCCCACTGTTCAGCTGACCCTCCATGTGCTGTTCAGTGCAGCTCATTACGGAGGAAGAGAGCCTGAACAGATATCAAAGGTCCCCTCAGCTCACAGCTGCATAAATATCCACCAGGTATTATTTCAAACAGATCACCATTCTTCTCTTTTGAGTGGGCAGAGACAAACAAGAATGGGACAAAAGGCAATGGAATCCCAACAGTAGAAGCCATGAGAACTATATCCGTACACGAGAACCTGAGAGGATTTTAGTTCCGTTCTAATGTTTGTTTGTGCTTCATTACCCAGACGCAGGTTTCGGCCAGGATTTCATCACAAGAGGTTGTTCTCATTGTAGACATAATTCTTATGCAACACGGTATTCACAGAGATGAGTAACCATCAGACACAAAGGAAGACTTCATAAACAGTTGAGTTGAATCAATTATTTTTGTTGTCTTCAAAATGTATCCAATCACCTCGAACAAAGTAAGCCTAGAGTTGTAAACAGAAACACAACACAATATAAAGGATGTAACATAATGCCCTTTCATCAATTTTGTTGTTTAGTGAGATGCCAAGGTTTTTCCCATTTGTGCGCTCTTCTCTGTCACACGTGAGGTATACAACTGAGGCTGACTGGTCTGACCACAGTTAAAAGTTTGAAAACCGACCAACAGTACTGAACTGCATCCAGAGATTCCTGTATCCCAGAGCCACAGGAATTTCAGTTTGTGGTGGCAGCTGTGGTCTCGGTGAACACACACGGTCTCTGTCTTCCCCTCCTGCTCAGTTTCACTCTCGACTCAAACACACACACACACACACACACACACACACACACACACACACACACACACACACACACACACACACACACACACACACACACACACACACACACACACACACACACACAGTAACATCAGGCCTGCCGTCAGCAGACTCAAAATGTGGAGGCAGAGAAGTTCACCAAGTCAGCGTAAAAACAGAGGGCCTCTTCTGGGAAATTCATCAACCCATGGTTGTAACATTACTGTAAACATCCAGTATGTGTGAACGTCAGAGTTCTCTCTATCTCTGCTCTCGCTCTCTCTTTGTTCATTTAGTACAACACACATGAGGGTAATATACGTATACAGTGGCAGGTGAATATGTCACAGGTGTGACTCATTTGCATGTTTAACCGAACAAGATTTTCTATTGGTTAATTGCCTGGTCATGTGACTTGAGCTGCATGCATTTAATTCCCCTGTTGTGTGTTTCTTGGTGCTGCCCATAAGATGTGAATGGAATCTGGAGGCATGCTGGAGCCTAGGTTTTGCCAGAGCATGGGATGGGATGTCTTGTTTTGGTAAAAGCACATCGCTAATGGATTTTGTTTGACCTGAAGTGAGATCTTTAATAAAATGGACGCCTGCCTCCTGGGCTGCATTGCTTCCTGTGACCCTTTCAGTTTTTTGGGTTTGGTTTGTATGTCTGTATTTTAACTAGCATGGTTTTAAAAATAAAGAGGAAGATAAATTCTATTCATGAAAACTTTGGAAACAAAGCAAAGGAATGGAATGGAGAAACTGAAATGTGTTGAAATGGAACATGCCTTAAAATAAATGTTAAACTGTCTTCTGTGTTCTGCCTCTGCTTCCTGATGCCTGCTCAATCCCAGACCTTTCACCTTTCAACTTCGTGACAAATGCACACACTGTAAAGACATCAAATGTACAGGGGGTGCAATTGGGTGTGTGATATTTTCAGCAAATGTATGTCAGCATCTTTTTTTGTCAGATGTGTTTTTGTTTGTTTACAGCTATGGGTTTCTCCTAACTGATCAAAAGCCAGAGCAGACAGACAGTTATGACAGTTATGTTATGGTAACACCTGCACCAAGGAATGTCTGCCTGCTAGACGTTTGATGCCACCAATTCTACTCTACCCGGTTACATTATCATCCATACATTCTATTGTTTTCTGAGGGGTGACCAAATCAATAGCTCTGGGGTACCCCAGGGTTCAATCACTGGGTCTCTTTACATTTCTCCCCCACATGGACTCACATACTGTATATCATCGGAATAGTTACTTCTCTTATTATGATAGAGGTTTCCCTTTTTTCTTCTGAGTTCTAGTCCTATTCTCAGCTAAAAGTGTCAATTGAGAGTTTAGTACTGAGAACTGAACCCGAATCAAATGGGAGGACGCTGATCAATGTCTGATCTTTCGTCAATATTCTGCATTATGGGCTTCCTTATTAAAGTGGTATGTCGAGGATTTATTCACTGCTGTACGCCGTGTACCTGCTGGGTAGAGAAGGGCAGCAAGTGGGAGGGTTTGATTATCTGCATCTATCATCATGGAGAAAGAAAGGGGTGAGGGATAGATCTCTACAGTCCTTTGCTATTATCTTCACCATCAACATGGAGGTGCAACCAAGGCTATACATCTGCTGGCTGGAGGTTGGCACAGTTGCTATTTATTGCATTCTAATCAGAGAGCAAAAGCATCCCGCTCTGATAACACGTCAGAGATAAAAGAAGGACCAGATATTTGGTCAAAGTAGATTATTAGTAATTGCTAAAGGACTCCGAACTTCATAGTACTACACAGCACTTTAGCACTTAATGATAAAATTAAACAAAATTGCTACTTCCTCTTAAGTGTTACTCTACTGTACCCCCACCCACAGGTATTAGCTCAAAAAAATTAGCGTCCATAATTTTGCAGACCTCATTACAAGATCACTATAGCAACACACATTACCAATTCCAAAAGATCCATTTCCAAAATGTCCCCAGCTTTGATGCTTCTGCCCTGTAAATAACATCCATCCAGGGACTGTGTTGCAGCATTAGCCTGACATATTCTGAGCAGCAATGCCTTGACATACAGTAGCTTTGTCCTTTCAAGTGCAAGTCTTTCAGGCATTTCCGCATCACCAAGTCATGCCGTTCTGTTCTGAGCAGCCTTCCTTCCCCAATCTGAGAGTGTGTGCTTTAGAACCTGGCGATATAACTGCAGGCATCAGAGAGCTCGCTGCACATGTTCCACTTGCTTACTGCTCTTATCTCTCTCCAATCTGTCACTCCTTTTCTCTTCTCTACTCCCTCTCATCCTCAGCCTGACTGACAGATAGGGAGATCTCATCTGTCTGTTCTTTCAGCCCTGGGAGCTTCTCTCTCTCTCTCCCCGTCTCTTCTATCGTTTTCCCTAGTGGGAAAATGAGCCAGCAGATATACAAGCTAACATATTGCCATTCTATATGATGGGTAAATTGATACTTTATTAAATGTACTTCCTAGCTCTTCTGCTTTTTCATAATGTAACTGCTATCTCATTACCTTAAGAAACAGACTCTCGTACGAAATACAACTCTTATTTGGTACATTTCATTCAATACTCAAAACTCAATATTCTTCAATAAGGATTTGAACACCGACACGGACGATTGGGTCTACTCATTTTGTATTTTTATTTATTACCTAAAAAAGAAAAATGTTCTATCACAAGTCACACTGAAATGTATTGCTTAAGAAAAAAATATATTGATATATTTTTTTGTTTTTTTTGGGAAACATGATTTCCGTTATATTCCATCAAATAGGACATAGGAATTAGTCATTGCTATGTCCCAACCACCTTGTCCCACTTATACAAATGCACAAAGAAATA
This sequence comes from Salmo trutta, assembly GCF_901001165.1. NCBI lineage: Eukaryota > Metazoa > Chordata > Actinopteri > Salmoniformes > Salmonidae > Salmo > Salmo trutta. The sequence goes on from NC_042973.1 coordinate 19,504,181, forward strand.
CATCATTCACAGTTACCGTTTTGGTTTCATAAATTAATACAGTCACACATGTGCTACACCGGTCTATAGCTAGAACATTGTAAATTGTATTCTTGACTCTTGTCATTATTTTCAATGGTTGGCTACAAGAAATAACAGGCAACTTAAATGATGTGATCAGAACTCCACCAACAAACTGTTTTTTAAATGCCCTCCCCACACCCTCTTTTGTCCCATCTCATCCCATGTCATCTTTTAATATTTCGGTTTTTTTTGTTTAAATTTCACACATAAGTGAGGCACACACAGAGTATATTTCATACATGTATACAAAATTCTATTAAATTTAGGGGGGAGTAATTTGTCCTTTGAAATGTCTTATCCAAGGAGACAGGAAGTGCATGTTATGTCATCTCACGTCCTCAGAGGACACCTGCCAAGTCAGTCAGGCCACTTTGTTGCCATAGTTGCACATTGCAGTCAAAACTTCCACCTCAGGTACTTTGTTTTGTTAATGTGTTGATTTTCAGCTTGTTGGTGGGCAGGACAGAGTGGAGGATTTGGACAAAGTAGACCAACAAACATGGCAACACAATGGAGAGAAAATGGGAAAACAGATTGGAGGAACAAACACATCAATATTAATTCACTCAACGTGCTTACCCCTAAAAACTACAGCTCTCGTGTGGTTACAGACTCTTATATGAATTAATTCATTAATCAAAGGAAATAATTTGTTCATCTTATATCTGACACACTCTGCAAGGGCAACGTTTAAGGCACAGAAGCCTTGACATAAGACTCCACCCTTTAAAAGCACACACAAGAGATGCCCGAATCCTCAGTGACAATAGCGTTGTGACAAAATACAGGTAAAGAAAGAAACCGTGTCCCCCAGTCCACAACTGTCTTGTTTAGTGAAAGATAAGGCCACTTAAAAAAAGAAGAGGTTCACCAAACAAGGTAATCTCTCACTGCAAACTCTTTGAGTGCAATCATGGTAGGGTGGTCAGACGTATGTTTCTCCATACAAGTTTGGGTTCGGGGATGTGTATGCTGGTCCAAAGGGTTTCCCTGTTAGTTAGTCCCAAACATGCACCTTGTTGAACACTATGTTATTAAGTAGGCTGCGTGGGGTTATAGTTGGCTGCTGCCTGGGTACTTGTCTCTGTGTTGAGGAGATCAGTGTTGGTTGAACTAGCGTTCAGGGAGGAAAGTCAGTTGCTCTTTGCTCATGATCATCACAGTCCAGGGAATGTTCAGTTCAGGGTAAGATGAGTCCAGTCTTCTGTTTTGGTTTGTTTTGAGAATACTTGGAGCAGGACACTGCTGTTGTTTTTCAGAACAAAAAAACCTAGCCAACAAAAGCAGCTGATCATTATTCATGCATGTTTTACCTCCTCTTCAAAGCACCCATTTCTCCTCCATTTGTTTTCTTCCAACAACAACAAAAATCAGGATAATTCACACTTTTTGCATGCAAAGAAAAGTTACTCTTTTCCCCGTCTATCAAAGTCCCATGTAGCAGCAAATCTCTTAGAAAGTCTGTCAAAGGCCTAATCTGATATGTGAGGGAATCCACTGGTGGAGGCACTAGTTGATGAAAGTGGAGACAGGTTCCCTGCTTGGGATTTCTTAGCTTTCTTCCACCTCTCCTTTCCAATAGTAGAACAAGGGCCTTGGTTAAAAAGTGTGATGTAGGTTCAAAAAGGAATATGGGACATGTGTCTACATCATCTCCATGGTAAGGAATGGAGAGAATCATCTGTACCGAACCTCCATGGTTTGAGTGACAAAAGGGATGAATCAGCCCTCGCAATGAATATACACAAATGTCTCACACACACACACACACACACACACACACACACACACACACACACACACACACACACACACACACACACACACACACACACACACACACACACACACACACACATTTGTGATCCCCACCTATAAGTGAAATAGGTCTGTAAGACACAAGTTGGATTCAATGGGATTTTTTCTCCATTATTTGTTTGTGGCTATATGACCCTAATGAGTGAATGAGCTGATGAATGATTGGATGAATACGTTTGTTAGTTATCAATTTAATGAATGGCTTGACCCAAGCCAAACTGGACTAATGTTTTTTTAAAACAGCAGATGAAAAGTTAAATAAACAGATTTCTTTCCAAATACATTTTTAAATCATGATTTTAAAATCCTCTAAAGCACTCCATTAATATTATCTTAGTTTATTAATTAATTAATTCCTATTAATATCCTACTGTATGTCACTGAGGTTGCCGTTCATGTAATAGTCTGAACTTTAGTCAAATGCCCATTTCCCATGAGTCATTGCTCCTCATATCCTACTTCCTGCACACTCTGACCTGCTGTTCCAAAATCATGAAAAATTGGCAAATCAACGACTACTTTTGAAACTGTCGATGAAAACCTGAATGCTTTGTGAACAATGCTACATAGTTCTTTAGATAAAAATAAAATAACAATACATTTCAAATGAAAATAAAAAGATAACCCTATAAGTAAAAAGTTGACTCTGGTCGGTGAAGTGGAGACCTAGAATGCCCATTAGAGTAGGCCAGGGATGGCTCTGGGGCCAGGGGTTATCTGTCTGTCTGTCCTGTGTAGTTACACCACGGCCCCAGCCACCATCACTCCTGCTCACAAGTCCAGTGTGGATCTCTCTCCAGAGTTCTGCTTGAAAAAAATCTATGGAAAAAAAAAACACACCAAAACATCACCATCACCACCATCCAAGTCTGCTATGCTCAGTTCAGTTTTTTTTCTTCTCATAGGCAGTACGTATTTGCAGTCTATATGCATAACTGTAGTCTCGTAAATCCAGACATATCCGTTCCCAGTCTAAATGTCAAAAATCTGTTTCTGTTGTTTATTTCTAATGGTAGGAGGCTGTGGGGGACATGACAAGATGAAAGTCAGCAGGGAGCCTTTTGGTGTGACAGTTGGTTGTCCCACCGAGAGAAGACCATGACCAGCTTTCTTCCCTCTCTCTTTTTTTTTCATGCTCCACACTCGGCTCCAGCCTGTTTTCCACACCTCCGAAACCATCCCCAACTTCCTCTCACTTAATCCCAGAGTCTGGCTCTCCATTATCCAGCCAATCGGTATCCTCGTCTTTATCATTACGCCATGACGAACTCGGACTTCATGTCGGCCTTGACGTCGGGCTTCCACACAGAGTCGTCGAAGTCGAGGTCCATGGATCCCTCGCTGGACACACTGCTGTGGCTGTTGCTGCGTCCCGCCTTGCGGTTGGGCAGCCAGTGGTAGGGCGCTCTGGAGTCCCGCCTCGCCTTCCTGCGCAGGCGCTTCTGCTGCATCAGGAGCTGCAGACGCTCCACCTTGCAGCGAGTCGCACGGTTCTCTGTCTGACGCACACGGTCACCTGGAGGAGGGAGGAAAGGAAAGCAGAAGGTCAATGAACAGACCAAACCAGCTTTTTTCAAACAGTCATACTTTTCCATTACCTTTTGATACACCCTGCTTTGCAAGATGTATAAAGTACAGTAAATAAATAAAGCATTGGTAGGAGAGGTTGTATATGTGATGGAGGGGAGAGGGAACAGAGAGCTCTGTTCAGTGTGCATCCAGTGTTATCTAAGGCCAGGCAGAGGAGAAATAAACTCAGACTGGCGTGATGGCTATGCTGCGACTCAGACAGAGAGAGACAAAAAGACATGCTGCTGTGGTCATTCTTAAGCGCCTAAAACACACACACACACACACACACACACACACACACACACACACACACACACACACACATGTACAACTAATCACACACAGTGGTTAGTGTCTGGAATGTGTAGTGAAACGCCCCACTGTGTTCTATTAGCTCTGTGTCCTTCTTCACAACCCCCTTAACACTGTTTGGGAGAAAATGACTGGGACAGAAGTCTCCTTGAAATCTCACAATCACAGAGAGAACACACTCACTCATTCTTGCACAGACACACACACACACACACACCCTCTAATTTCTGCCTATCATATGCAGACACATAACTACGACTGGCAATCCAAATGAGTGCCATTGTCAGAGCTGTGTGACTAAGTCCATTTATAGCTGTTGATGTGCTTATATGAGAGGCTGATCTCCAGGGAGAGGCCTTTGGTTCCATTGTGAATGGCTGCCCACACCACACAACTCAACCTTCATTTCATTTAGAAATATATTCAGGAGCTGGAGAGGAAGACAAGCACAATCTATTAGCTAGGTCCATTAGTATCTGTCTCGGAATGAAAGAATGGCCTAGAATGTCAATAACCTGAAGCCCTCTCTCTCGAAAACACACAAACACGGAGAAACACACAAAGCACGCACGCACACACGCACACACAAGTGTGTACACACTAACACACAAACACACACAGCAGCCGCAGCAGCAGTAGCTTTTAACATGGATCGATGGCAAATGAAAAAGACCTATTGATTAAACCTTAGCTCTAGTGCAGCCATCCATCTCCAGCCGAGGACACTGCTATTGGCTTTCAATAGAAAATGCAAGCGAATGGAAATTGTAAGCGAAGAGAGCTTGGCTTCTTCTTTATGGCTGCAGCATCCTACTCCCAGCTCATTGATCCATCACCCTCCCACTGCCTCCCCTTACCCCTCTACCCCCAGCCCACCATCCCCCTTCATGGGCCAGTCTCCCCAGAGAGGGCTAGGTGGGGCGGAAGGGTGGAGGGGAGGGCGCGGGCAGTGGAATTACGCCCCACGGGTGATGGGGAATGGGGGAGGCGAGGGTAAGGGATCAGATGTAGCTGGCAGTTTTTCACAATCAATTGTGCCCTCTCTCCTCCTCCTCCTCCTCCTCCTCTTCCCCCATCGGAATGAATTCCTGACTGTGTGTGGGCTTAATTTACCTCTTCCCTTCATTTGCTTATCAGATTGAGCAGAGCGATTCTCTGGCTAGAAATATTCACTACTTCTGGCAATGCATGCTAACTAACTCTCAGCCCTGCTGGAGCCTCAGAAAGAATGGAGCTGAATGGAGGAGCACTGAATTAAATAGTACAAGGTCTATTTTGCACACGTTATTCTACGTTTTCCTCACTAGATAACACTGTGTGTCTACATGAGGTCCTATGCCACAGGACTATATTTCCTGCCTGGTATATATTATAGGGGGTAACTAGTGGGTTATTGTGTGTTAGGGGCATTGTTCAGCTGCCTGCATGTGAAGTCTATACATTCTGCCAGGGGCTTTGTTCCCCCTGCGCCCCCCCCTCCTCCTCTCCCCATCCTCTCCTTCCCTCTCTTCGGCTAAGTCATTACAGAGCTCCCTTCAATTACACAGAAAAGAAACCCCACCACATGCCCTCTACTTTCTCTCTCTTTTGCACTCTCTCTCAGAGAGAAAAGGGATTTCTCTCCTCTCCAGCTGCCCTTTATTTACCTCTCTCCCTCGCTCTCTCCCTCGCTCTCTCCCTCGCTCTCTCCCTCGCTCTCTAGTCTAAAGCCACAGACAAACGTGGGGTTGTCTCCTGCACCTCAAAGCTGGTCAGGGGAGGGTCACATAGCTCAAGCCCTGCTTAATGAGGAGTGACTGGCGCCTGGGGCGCGGACTCCTTATAGAACACACACACAGGAGGGAGGGAGAGAGAGAATGATAGAGGTGGATGGGGGCAGGGAGAAAGAACACAAAGGCATAGCGCAAACACTAGCAGGGTGAAACCCTCCACATCTTCCTTATTGTTGGTTTCTCCATTGTCTGACAAACACAGCTCTCTGACGCACTCAGCACAGAGGAGGAAGTAATAACACATATTTTCTTGGAAGCCACCACAGGCAAATATTAGGCAAGGGACCGGTCAGGAGCAGAGAGAACAAGGAACATACAACAGAGGGCATTCGCTCCCTCTCTTTCTTCCTCCTTCCCTCTCTTTCTCTCTGGTTATGCAACCTTCCTGCACCCTGTGCTGCTCCTCCATCAGCACTGTATCGTCTCTATCCGTCCCCCCTTGGAGCGGAGCTGTGTGTGCGTGCGTGTCCTCAGTACACACTTTCACAGGCCCAGTAACAGCCTACAGTGACTAACGGCATTGACAGGAGTGCTCTAGTCACAGAGCTGTAGCTGACTGAGCTATGAGGACAAAACCCTCTCCAGCTCCCCCCTGCTGTCCAGCTGCTCAGGGCAGGCCACAGAGGACCACGTACAACATGGTGCAGGGACAGAGGAGCACAGCAGAACAAACCACATAAGAGGGGTGTGGGTGGTAGTAGGGGTGGTATGGAGGGGGGAGGAGGTAGAGACTAACCCAAAAGCCCCTGTGGAATCCCAGAACTCCACCCAGCCAAAAAACACTCCGCACCCTCTACTGTTTCCGAGAATGACTGCATACACTCCATAAACACACAGGCTACTTTACACAAAGTACTGCATGCAGGTTGGGGGAGGGGTATCTCAGCTGGGCTGTGGTAGTAGCAACTGACCACCATGTTGCAAGGCAGAGAGACACCGAGACAGAGAGAGACACCGAGACAGACAGAGACACCGAGACAGACAGAGACACCGAGACAGACAGAGACACCGAGACAGACAGAGACACCGAGACAGACAGAGACACCGAGACAGACAGAGACACCGAGACAGACAGAGACCGAGACAGACCGAGACAGACCGAGACAGACCGAGACAGACCGAGACAGACCGAGACAGACCGAGACAGAGACAGAGAGAGACCGAGACAGAGAGAGACCGAGACAGAGAGAGACCGAGACAGAGAGAGACCGAGACAGAGAGAGACCGAGACCGAGACAGAGAGAGACCGAGACCGAGACAGAGAGAGAAGAAAAGACAGGCTATGTGCGCCCACAAATTGGAGGTGGAAACTGAGCTGCACTTCCTAACCTCCTGCCAAATGTATGACCATATTAGAGACATTATGGAGACATCTATAATATTAGAGACATCTATTGCGTGAAATACCAGTGTGCCATTACAGCAACAAGATTTGTGACCTGTTGCCACAAGAAAAGGGCAACCACTGAAGAACAAACACCATTGTAAATACAACCCATATTTATTTTCCCTTTTGTACTTTAACTATTTGAACATCGTTACAACACTGTATATAGACATAATATGACATTTGAAATGTCTTAATTCTTTTGGAACTTATGTGAGTGTAATGTTTACTGTACACTTGCATTGTTTATTTTATTGTTTGTTTAGTATCTACTTCACTTTCTTTGGCAATGTTAAAATATGTTTCCCATGCCAATAAAGCCCTTAAAAAAAATTAAAAGAGAGAGAAAGAGAAAGAGAGAGAGAGAGAGACTGATCTATGAACAATCAATTTGTCAGTCAGCCTCCTGGCCTTCTAGAGCCTTGGCCAAGTAGGAGGGCTACAGTAGGACAAATACAGAGGAGATTAAAGGAGCTTTTCCTCCTATTGTTCCCTTATAGATTCCGCTTCATTAACAGTTGTCCAAGTGTTGTTGATTGTTTGTTTGCCTTCATAATTCTGATCTCACGGAAGGAGAGTGTTGTTTGCCGAGCATCAGGGCCCAGTTTTTCAAAAGCTATCTATCTGGATTTCACCTATCCAATAGGATTACATGCATAGAAATATAATTAATAGAATGGAAAAATCATTGACTTGAATGGGGACTCCTGTTCTATTCATTTTATTTCTGATAGCTGAAATCCGAAAAGATCTCTTTTAAAAAACTGGCCCCCGGGGGTTCAGGTAGAGCGTGTGAAGGCTCAAACTGCAGCAAAAATAGCCTGGGTTTAAATACAGGAAGAACCTTGCTTTTTAGAGTCTTGTAGTAAATCCCACCAAGATCTACAGGAGCTGAATGGGACCTGATCCTTGCATCCTCCATTTGTATACAGTGGTGGAGCCCCACCTATTCTAGAGTCACTAAAACTGAAAATGTACTACATTCACACAATTCCCATTTATTCCCCAATAATAACCTGACACTCTTAGGCCTACTACTCTGAGGAAAGCCAAAGTCATTTTCCAAAACATGACACAGAGCCAACCCTCTGCGGCTTTGCCTTTCCCCCTGTGCTCCTCTCCTCTCCTAGTCATCCATACATCACTGCAGCTACAGGCCCATCCTCCAACACAGACACATGTCATTCCTGGTTGGCTGGGGCCCTGAGCACAGCCCAGAGGGTAAACACAGACCTGGAGAACACATAGCCCTGCCTTTGTCCTGCGATCCATCCTAGCCATCCATCCTAGCCATCCATCCTAGCCATCCGGAGCCCAAAGAAGAAGATAGAGAGAGGAAGAGGTAGAGGAAACCCAGAGGAAAAGGGCCAAACTGAGGGAGTCAGACCAGTCATAAGGAGCGAACGTCCCCGTTTTGACAGGCATTGAAAGGGCATCGACAGCCCTGCAGGGGCACGAGCTCTTAAATGACTTTTAGACGCAATTAACATTCTCTTCTTTTTTTCCCCTCTCTCGTCGTTAGACAATGAAAGGGCACCTGACGCGGTTGGTTAGCTGGCACTGTTATAGGTCGAGGCTGATAGGTCAGGGATGGGGTTAGATGGCTCGGTTACTGTTGCTCATCAACGTGTGTGTGTTTCACTGGCCGGATGGCTGCTTACATGCTCGCTGACAGCCTGGCGATGCTGGTCAATGAATTATGCATAGTGCCCTGGTGCCCTAGCTTGGTGGGTCAACCATGCAGAAGCACGACAGACAGAGTGAGCAGGGTGAGGGATCAGGGCACCTGGTCAGGTCAACACTGATACCCACACACACGTCAGAAACAAGGAGAGGAGACAAACATAGTCCCGAGATGAAAAGAGGACTGAGACAGAGGTTAAATAATAGGGGAGGACCTGGCAAAGAGTTTCCACAGTAGAACAGAGCTAGCGGTTCAGAATTAGCCATGTTGACAATGCTAACGCGAGGCAGTGGCAGACTACAGAGCGTTAACATTTCAACACAGATTTGTCTTCCAGTAGAATGGACCGACTGCAAAGGCCATTCGCTCTGGGCTGGATTAAACAAGCTGGGAGAGGAATTTAGCCATTCCCACCCAATCCCTCTATCGCTAGCTCTCTCTCTCTCGCTCTCATTCTCTCTCGCTCTCATTCTCTCTCGCTCTCTCGCTCTCTTTCGTAATCTCTCGCTCTCTTTCGCTCTCTCTCGCTCTCTCTCGCTCTCTTTCGCTCTCTTTCGCTCTCTCGCTCTCTTTCTCTCCATGCACACAAAGCTCCACCCTGCCTTCCTCAGCCAGAGCTAGACTAACCTGACCTGACAGATAGTGAGGAGATGGGAGGGAGGAAGAAACAGGAGGGGGAGGAGAGAAGAGTTACCCCCTACCTTCCTTTTTTTCACAACTCATTTTGTTCCCTTTTCCCCTATCAGTTGAACCAAGCAGCTGCAGAGGGGTGGGTCTTAAAATCAGGTCTAATCCTGAGGCATGGAGGGCTCCCTCACTCCATCTTTTCCTCCCTATTTTTCTCTTTCCTTCTCTCCTTCTCTCTCCCTTCTTCTCTGCCCTACAATGGCTGAGCCTGGTTCCCTGCATGGAGCCTGGGTCACAGCAGACAGACAAAGGACTGGGCCGGGCAGCAGGCTAGGGGTCCCACTGAGCACAGGAATTCAGCTAACAATTAGCCTAACACCCCCTTCTAAAGCCCTCCCCTCAGAACCTAGCCACAGGCCCTGCCTCTGGCCCTGGGCCTAACAAAGACCTGTACGCAGCAGTCACCACCACCAAAATCAGCCATGCTGCCACCCCACAACCAAAACCAGACTTTTCTAGCTAGTTAGCTAGGCTAGCTTTTCCAGCTATCTCCAGATCAATCGATCTTATTCAAAGCCCTCTTCTATCCTCCCGTCATTGCACATTAACTTGCAGTGGAAAGGGTAAAGGCTCTCTGGAGATAGCAGAGCTATGTGACATTTTCAAGAGGCTGTCTCAACCTGAGGTAACATAACACAGACATTAAAGGTCTGGGAAGGTACTAAGCAGTAAGCATAGGTTATTCCTGTAGGCCAATGGAAGCGGGCTTCTACGAAGAGTTAAGCTGTGAAGTCTTTCACCAGGTGTTGGCTGATAAGACCGTCGTCTCAGGGTTTTACCGGAACACTTAGTCATCTGCCTTCTAAAATGTTCCTCACCAAGCATTCCGAAGTCACGAAGCTAAACGGACAGACAGCTTCCGTCCATACAGAAAAGCCTCAGCTCATTAATTGATAAGCGAGTGGATTCAGCCGGTCGCCAGTCTGACTCCAAAGGCATTTATTTAGCCCTTTGTTTTTTTCTGTGAAAGTACAAATGAATCTGTGGGCAGTTAGCAGAGGCCGGATATAAACAACAATCTTATGAAAGGAGGTTTAATGTGTGTTGTTTTTTCTTCCTCCCACTGCCCTACAAACACAATGTGCATTCTTTCAATTTTTTTTGCATAAATCTATCTATTTAAAGTCAAGAGTGAACACAAGCCGCCATTGATGGTGTCCTGGGCTGGACGAGACCAGAGAGAGATGTATTTTACAGATGAGGCTGGTTTTGGACAGCGACTGACGAAGCAGTGGAACGGCCCATTCACGGGAGAGACGGGGGGAGAGTGGGACAAAGGAAGAGAGAAAAAGCATGGGATGACGGCTCAGTGGAGGAGTGGGAGAGGGGTAGTGGTGAGGGAAGGGGGCTTCCTGGGTTAAGAAAATAAGCATGTATTATTCAACTGTGCAGAACTTTTTTAAGGGGCTCACTGGGTACTGCAGAGTTCCCTGGATGTTCGGTGAACTTTCGGTCCGTGCTTCGATTAAGTGCTCCATTCTATCGCAATGCCCAGTTACAATACAAGTGCTGATGTCAGTCCTTGTCTACCATGGAACTAATGTTTTCTTTCAAACAAAGAGACCACATAAAACTTTAATCAGAGCCATTCAGAGATCCTCCTCCACTATTCATCTCTACTCAACATGCAACAAGAGCAGACTCATGGAAGAACAGTTCAATTTCCTCTGGTAAGGTTTAAACAAGCAGAGCGTGGACAATGCGCTTCAGCACTAAGACTACCTGACACATGCCTGTGAATGTTATCAGTGGTGAGGATCTGTCCTAGCCTCTGTGTGGAGGGCGGTAATCCCCAGTCCGGCCTATCCCCTCAGCCCAGAGACAAAGACAAAGAGAAGTCTTTTGCTGCGGCTGGGTCTGCCTGACAACTGAGCCTGATGGAACAGCCCAAGAGGAGCTTCTCCTTCCCCTGTACTCCTCCTCTACTCCGCTCTTCCAACCTCTGCCAACCTCTGTATTCCCTTTCTTTCTCTTTCCTTTTGAGCAAGGTTCTGAAAAGTCATTCTGAGAGTTGAAAGAAAAAGCTTGTTTATCATAATTGTGTTTATCAGAACTGGCATCTGATCCAATTGTCTTATCGAGTCCAGAAAAACATGTGGGTATAATAAGTTGAACAGCATTTGAACAGAAACACAACAGCAGAAACAAAGCCGTTGACGAATCCTCTTATGGGCTCTACAACAGACCAGCGGCTCATCTAAATTCCTTAACAAGCTCTTGACTAGAGTCCTTTCAATCACTCTCATCCACAACAACAACATCTGTTGCTCTGCTGCAAGGGGGCTCAAAGACAGTGAAGGGCCTTTTGTGTGTGTGCGTGTGTGTGTGTGTGTGTGATGTTATCAATGCTCACCAGGGGGCTTGCACATGCGGATCTGGCTCTGGCACTGCACCAGCGGGTGGAGGGGGGATGAGATGGGGTTTCTGGCGGGCACCGAGGTAGCTTTGGCAGAGATGCCGGCGATGCCAGCGGTGGTGGCTGGGGGCGAAGGAGGGGGTGAGGGCGGCGTGGAGGCGGGGGAGGGCGAGCCACACTGGGTCTGGTAGCGGAGCTGGGTGAGGGAGGGGGGCACGCCCTGGTAGTGGCGCGTGGCACTCAGGAGGTCGTTGAGGATCTGCAGGATGGTGCCGATGTCTCGTCTGGGCCGCCCAGTGCTGTCCTGACAGTTAGGATGCAAAGTGCCTGAGGGAGAAAAGGAGACAGAGAGAAAAAGAGAGAGAGAAAAGAGAGATGGAGAAAGTGTTACAAACCACTACAACTCCCCTCAGCTCCAATCTAACCACAGATAACCCCCCCACCCAGACCCAGTAGGACATAGCAGTAATCTGAGCCGCTGACAGAGTGCTATGCCATAGTGTTAGAGTTAAAGCCTTAGTGTACCGTAATTTCCGGACTATTGAGCGCACCTGAATATAAGCCGCACCCACTGAATTTAATTCTTTTTTTTATTTTGAACATAAATAAGCCGCACATGTCTATAAGCCGCAGGTGCCTACCGGTACATTGAAACAAATGAACTTTACACAGGCTTTAACGAAACACGGCTTGTAAAAAAAAAAAATTTGCAGTAAGCTTTAGTTGTCTTTTTGCACTGAGTCAATTCCTCACGCTGCTGTTTCCAACATCTTATCGACTCATTAAGACCAAGCTCCCGTGCAGCAGCTCTATTTCCTTTTCCAACAGCCAGATCAATCGCCTTCAACTTGAAAGCTGCATCATATGCATTTCTCCGTGTCTTTGCCATGATGAGGGTGACAAAATGACTACCGTAATCAGAATGATGGGAAGTTTGAGAGCGCTCGATTTAATCTAAACAGTAAACAAAAAGGTTGTTTGACCTTAACCCGTTCGGCAATTTCATTGCCAAACGAAAAAAATGTGAAAGCGGGAAAAATCCATATATTAGCCGCATCATTGTTTAAGCCGCGAGGTTCAAAGCGTGGGAAAAAAGTTGCGGCTTATAGTCCGGAAATTACGGTAATGCTATTTGCCCTCACTCACCTGAAAAAGTCCCTGAGAAGACCCCAGGAGCGTGGTTGACGAAGCTTTCGATGATGGCACCTGGTTTACGGGAGGAGGAGGAGGAGTGCACTGAAGCACTAGTGCCGTTGCTGGGGCTCTTAGCACAGTTAGCCTGTAGAGGAGAGGAGACATCGGTCTAACGTTAGAGCTAAACCTTCAACAAACCAACACTCTCCCTGCAGTGAGTGATAAGAAATGTACAGCCACTCGACAGAAGTTTTTAGTAGTTGCATTATGACCATGAGATGCATGTATGCAATACGTGGTCATGTAAGACACACATAGAACATGCTACTGAAATAGAACAGTTTATCACAAGAGATGAGGTGGCAGTGACTTGAACCTGGTGTTGTAACATTCATGTTATAATTAAGCAATAATGCCCGAGGAGGTGCAGTATATATATATTATTTTTTTTTGGGGGGGGGGGGGCAATATACCAGAGCTTAGAGCTGTTCTTATGCACGACGCAACGTCACAAACCCCCGAGGTGCCTTATTGCTATTATAAACTGCTTACCAACGTAATTAGAGCAGTACAACTTAACATTTTGTCATACCTGTGGTATATGGTCTGATATACCATGCCTTTCAGCCAATCAAAATTCAGGCCTCAAACCACCCAGTTTATAACAGCCATGTTGTAACAGCGAGTGATGTTGTAAGTAACCCTAATGTAAACCATGTCGTTCCTCGTATAGGGAAGCATAAGACTCAGAAGAAACTGAGTCCTGGGAGCTCCTTTTACTGTCCCTGACAACAGACCTGTTACTTGCCCTGCTCGGCTCTGTGAACTGAAAACCTACAGGAGGAACAGGGGCAGCGAAAAGGGGAGAGGCAGGGGACATTTCAGAGTGAAGAACTTTCTTTTTTCATTGATCTATGTGGCCTCTAAACTACACCAACCCATATCTGGTTTGACTTCAGGCAAAGAGAGAGAGAGAGAGAGAGAGAAGAAAATAACAACCAAGTTGGTGGAAATCAGCTGTCATTAGAGTGACAGATAGCTCCTAGCTCCAGGCCTGAGAGAGGCCTGCTGACCAGCGAGACGGCTAATGATCAACAAGACAACAACCTACACAGACTAACTCATTAACTCCTCTCCCTCTTTCTTCCCTCTCTTTCTTTCATCCTTTCGTCTCTCCTGGTCTCTGGTGAGGTAATAATGGTGTGTGCTGTGTCCTGGCCCGCCTTTGTGTAAGCGTGGAATGCACTGAGTAATACAGTGCTATAAAGCAGTAGGTAGGTTGATTGGTTGGTGGGGGTCTTACCTCAGGACAGGGGGCTGCAGTGGGGGTGCTCTGGGGGTCGGAAGCGGGGCTGGGGCTGGGCCGACCCGGGGAGGGCTGGTGGGAGCGACTAAACAGACTGCCGGGCAGCTGGGAGGGACGAGGAGCAGGAGGAGGGGTGCTGCAGTGACTTGAGGGGGCGGAAGAGGAAGAGGGGTACATGGGAGGAGAGGGCTGGTGTGAGGGGGCAGGGGGGAAGGCCGCTGTGCTGGTAGAGGGGAAGGGCACTGGGTGGGCCTGGGACTGGTTAGGATGGGGGCGGGAGTGGGGGTGAGAGTGGTGGTGGTGGGGGGTGGGGGCGCGGGGGTGATGCCCGCTGCTGAACCCTCCAGACGCGCCTGTGGCCTGTCCCATGGTGCCCTCTGTACCCCCGCGGGCGATGAGCTGCCTGTGCTGTAAGTGCTGTAAGTGCTGCCCTCCAGACTGCTGGGCAGCCAACTGCAGCTGGACAAACATCATGTGATCACCTACTCGCAGCGCCAGGGTCAGAGGAGAGCGGCCAGACAGGAAGTCACTGACCTGGAGACAGGAAGAGGAGGAGAGAGTTGAGTCACCTAGTTCATGGACTATAGACTACAAAAACTCATTATATATTGAATGCTTATACAACATACATTAAATGCATACTAACTACATGTTTAATATACCAGAAATAGGTAGGTCTATACACACCAAGAGAAGGTCTGTTAGCTCTACATCATTGTTTTCCAGGCTTGGGGCTTTGTTAATGAGTTTAACAAAAGCACATGTATGGATGTGAAAGCAGAAAGACAGAACAGTGCATTGAGCTGCATTGAATTGCCCCAGCAGAGAGGCTGGTACGCCAGACTATCCCATCCTGTAATCAATCACTGCCCTGGACACAAACACTGGGCTATTAACATTTGCTGGGGGGGATGAAAGGAGCTATTGGAAAACTCACAGAACACACACACACACGCATCTAAACACACACAATCAAGCACGCACACTGGTGCACACATATACACCATGCCCACCCACTCCTGTTTCCAATGCCCCTATAGTCCAGAGTCTGAACCTCGTTCCCAGACATACAAAGGCCACCCTTCTGTTTGGCCCCCGGCCTGAAAAATCAGAACTTCGATACAGGATGCAGCGTAGACCCACTCGCCCCACAGCCTCACACACTCATAATACCCGATTGTTCGGTGGTCTGCGGCAGATCTTGAAGGGCTGCCCATTTTAGGAGCACGAGAATGGGCCCCGGAGCCAAGAATGGAGGCCCTGACCCACTCACTCCAGGCCACACCACAGAGAGCGTTGTCACGACTTGGCCGTAGGACACATTAGTGCCACACTGCTCCTACAATCTCCCTGTTGTCTCACCCTTCCAGGGACCTTGTTACTGCTCTGGTAAAGGGAGAGCATTGACGTGTCAGAAAGTTCATCTCCCCCAGGACACTGAGGTAATGACGTCTCAGGCTCTCCCCAAATAGGAACGGGAGTACAAGAGGCTCTCAGCACTAACACAATGTGACGCTTATTTTCTGTAAGACTTCAACTCCAGAGGGAGGGAGGAGAGTGCGAGAGAGAGAGAAAGACAGAGAGGGGGGAGAGAGCGAGAGAAAAACGAGAGAGAAAGACGAGAAAGAGAGAGGGGAGAGAAAGACGACAAAGTTGAGAAAAAGAAAGCGAGAGAGGAGAGAAAAAGCACAGAGAACAGAAAGAGCGCTCCCTCCAGACCCATATGCCTTTGGAGGGTGCTTGTGTGTGTTGACCTGTTGTTAACCCTCTGAATCACCAGGCTCTGCCCTCCATCATTTTCCTCTTTCTTCAGCTTATTTATTTTTCTATCGACCGCCGGCTATCTGCAGCCACGGTGACCTTTGCACATTGGTATTGACACACAGCGGAGGAGAGGAGCAAAGGAGGGGGAGGGAGGAGGAGGGACGTCACCCAACACAACACCTCTATCTCCCAGCATCTCACAATGAGCCAACACGTAGGAATATACATGTATGATTGTTCACTAGTTCTAATCACGTCATGTTAATATAGTGGGTGTTTCTCAATATGCATACTACCGTGCTCCAAACTCTCATGCTCCGAGTACATTCTCCGAGGACATTCTCTTGAGTACATTCTTGCGAGGAGGAGTGTGGAGAACGCATAAAACATTACATTTGAGAAGCACTTGCACTCACCCTAACATATTACCTCACACTGCCCTAACATATTACCTCACACTGCATCTCCCCATTCACTGAACCAGGACAATTGCAAAAATAGCGACAAATCAAGATATACACAAAGCAAACCTTTTACTTCATAACTAGCTATATGTGAATCGTAATAATGTAGCTAACCAGATAATTTAATAGGCAAAAATTACCTAAAACTAACGTTATGCAAGGCAGATGCCAATTCTTTGTGGCTATCTGGCTAGCTAACAGTAGAAGCTAGCCAGTTAGCCCTATTGACATACATTGGGCTTGTGATCTATGCACACTACAGTGGGTATTGTAAGCAGGTAAACATGCCAAAATTAACACAGCATGTATTTATTAATGTATCGACATAAATTATGTAGTCAGGCAACATATGAGACGTGAATAGGCAACATTTGATTCCGAAGTTAGAGTGTATTTTCTCTCACTTCAGCTCAAATAATGGCCGACATCGATAACAGGAAATGTTGCATCAATGCATGCTTCAAAATATGTACAAACGGAGTACGCATTTGAGAAGTGCCCTCCGTGCTCCATTTCGCGTACTTTGATTTGGACTCATACTCCCACCCTCTCGGGCTCCAATTTGCGTGCTCAGAGCAAGGTAGTACGCATTTTGAAAAACACCCAGGGACTGACTATGATGGTGATGATGACTAATAAAGCATAATGGTGCTGTTCATAGTAAGGGCAGGCATGGGAAAGCAGAGGACAAGCACGAGGTGAGATGGCTCTAGTAAACTCCTCACACAAAGGTCACCTGTGAGTCAACCAAGGGGGACAGGGAGAAAAGAGAGGGAGGGAGGCGAGGAAAGGGGGATGGAACAGAAGGAGGGGGTAGTTGATTGTATCCCTGACTGACAGCTGTCAGGAGAATGAGTAGGCAGTTTGCAAAACGCCATCACACACACAAAAGACAACGAAACACACACACACACACGCACACACACACACAAAGCCCTTGAGGGAGTCAGAGTGCTGTGTTTGATCTGGGTGGAGAAGAGAGAGGGGGATGACACATCAGTGTGGCTTTGCTGAGAGAGAGGAGAGAGAACGAGCGAGACAGAGAGGAAGAGCGAGGCATTCCATCTCCCTTTAAAGACTAGTGTGGATTATTCAACAAACACCAAGCTGAGATTCATGATGCGTTCATACTGAGCTCCCAACCCCACATGGCAGACCTCAACTTAGACCGTCATATATGCAAGCTCCGCCTCTTGTTTTCTCTCTCTTTACATCTCACTCCCTTGGTACATTTGTCACTCCTGGCCCTGGAATCTCAGTCGTTGACTCATAAAGCCAAGTCTGATTCTGAAGTTGTCACCCAAACCCCACGAACGAGTATGTGTGTCACACACACACACACACACACACACACACACACACACACACACACACACACACACACACACACACACACACACACACACACACACACACACACACACACCACAATGTTCCCATTAGGTAATAACTGAAAAGGCCACAAGCCCACATAAACAAAAGCATTAAGCCACTTAAGCAATGGCTCCAGAACTCTCAGCCTGCCCTTTAAACCGCTCACTGTCAGGTCTTTGTGGTCCATGCCTTATTTTCCCACCAGAAATAAATGAGGAACCCAAATAAGACCCTGGGCTCGGAATTCCAGCCTGGGCCTGATCAGTCTTTCCGCAACCTCACCTCAGATTGAAAGGGGAAGACAGGACGGGAAACGGGACAGGTTGCAGCTCTGAGCCCGGGGGTGGAGCCAGAGGCTGTGGACTGGAACACCTGAAATAGGTCAGTCTTTGGAGAGATGGGAGGTAACACTAACAGTTAACTGCCAGTGGGTACATGTTGCAGGAGAGGCTGTTCAAACCATCATGTAAAAACATCCATGTCTTAGATAGCGTATCACTACCAAGAAAACCTGTCCGTACACGACTTCTGCTCTCCAGAGACAAGTCAGTATTACATTGATGTCAGGAACAAAAAAATATAGGACTTCTAGAACAAAGCAGACAAAGAGCCTCTCTCAGAATCTTTGAGCCTTTAACCTCCTTCCTCTTTGGTGTCTTTACAAATTCCTAAGCCCTAGGAAGACAGTCGCTCCTGTCAGTCAGGACAACTCAAGTAGAGGAGAATGACAGAGAGCTAGGGCCCCAGTTTTGTTATGTTTAGACAGAAAGGAATGGCCTCCTCATTGTTCCTATTGTCCTGACGCAGCGAGAATGGTATGCGGAGCGAAGAGCGAGGACAAACCAGTTGTCCATTTGTCTGACAAAAAGTGTACTCTGATCGGTACATTTCATAGACAGTGCTGTGATAAGTCAATGATAGCCTATCAGCTAATTGGGTGTTTGAGAAGGAACAATAGCACTATATGAACAACACCCAGTTCTCTGTTCAGTTCAACCTGACCTCCCACCATCTTGCTCTATCTGCCATTTTGTTTTGTTGTTGGGAGAGTTGCGACCGGGTGGCATTTTGTGTAGCTGTAGCAGCAGGCTTTGGTTGCTATGCAGAGAAGGGAGAATATGATAAGCAGAGACCGGGGAGGAGGGATGGATGGGGGGGATGAGGGAGAAAGAGAGAATGTAGAAGGGGGGTGGGGTGTCAGAGAGGTGATGATGAAATATTCAGAGAGTGTGCTTCTGGATGCTTTTCTCTTTTCTTCCTCCACCTCTGGGGCTGACCGGTTTAGTTATTGGGGTCCCTGTGGTTCAAGGAACTCATTTGCAGGCGTTTTTCCTTTGCACACTAAGTGTACTGAGAGACAGGCAGAGAGAAGTGGGGAGGGAGGGAGAGAGAGAGGGAGTTGGGAACAGGACTGAGCTGAGCTGACATTCATGAACAACTGAGCAGAGTTTGCATCAGAGACCAGAGAGGACAGGGATCTGTGGGAGGGTTCAAGCGAAGGAATCACCCTTCTCCTTCAGCTGCATTACAGCTGAGAAGCTCCTGGTCAACCTATCAAACAGCAAGGTGAAGGAGGGAAGGGGAGAGGGGAAATTCAGAAACCAGCTTATTAACTCACCTATATGTGTTGATCAAACTGGGAAACAATTGATACACTGTTTGTGCAGACTGGCGCTGGGTTAAGAAGCAATAACATGATTCTCAAAAGATAAGAAAAAAAATCTATGGCGCCTGCACCATGCCCCAAATCCTAAAAGCAGGCCCCATCTTCAAAAGACCCCATCATTGGAGAGATAGCCGTCTGTAATAGTGCCTGATAGGAAAGAGAAAGCAAAGAGGGCGAATGAGAAACAGAAAGCCAGCTGGTCATCAGTGAATTTGATGAGCTGGGTGAAAAAAAAGCGACAGAATGGCATAATGACCAGGTTCCTGGTTCCAGCCCTCCACCCCCACTCCATCCCTCCATCCCCCCAGCCCTCTACATTACCTCTGATTCCAGTCAACCACAATGGCTTTGAAGGTTCTAAGGCAACAGACGCAAAGCAATCCACTTAAAAACTGAGTCTATTCGCTCGCCTTGCTGTATCACAGCACCTGCTGCTATTGCGAATGTGTCCCTCTCTAATACACACTCTCTCCATTCGCTGGGCGATCAAAGATGGTGCAACACCAATGCACAAGGCCTATGATTCCAACTGATGAATACATTCCGACCGAGTCTCTGTGATAAGAGGGGGAGACAGAGAGAGAACGAGGGCCAGGCTTAACCACATGCTGGCTACAACAGGACAGAGAAATGAAAGGAGTGTAGATGAATAAAACAACATTTGGAGCAGATTGAAACCCCATTTGTTATTTTTCCACAGCACTGAGATGTGGTAGCCGGTAGGGTTTGTGTGTATTCTTTGCACACAGGGAGATGGGCTATCTGGGCTATCGGTTTTATCTAACAAGATATTCATGGCCTCCACCGCCTCCCAGACACAAGCCCAGTCAGTCACGATCACCATGCTGCAGGAGCACTTGAAGCACAAAGGTGGCCAGCCGATGAAAAACAATGATCGTCACGACATAATACACACACTACAGTATATTTTCACTGGATACACGCTCAAGAGCTCTTTCGCTCTTACTGTCTCCCACATACAGGAACACACACACAAACAAACAAACAAAATGCACACACACACACACACACACACACACACACACACAATAGGACAAAGAAAATATCAGCAAATCCATCTCCCCCATTTCTCAAACACACCTTGACACCCCTCCTCTATGTGCCTGTCTGAATCACAAAGAGATTACACAGGTGCAGAAACACTCCACCAGCTTATTAATGCGTTCTCAGGCTAGGATTTATAGGGAACAAAAACAAATAGTCCCTCTTTTCACTATTGTCTTTCAATCAGTCAATATACAATTAGATTTATACATTCAGCTCCGAATTAATAGCCTTCATTTACGAGGATAAATTACAATTTTAAAAGCAAGATTCCTGCCTGCATTTAAAAAACGTTGATTTGAAGTAGGAAGACAGCAGGCAGGTTTTATAGATGGGCTGATGCTCTCATATTGACATGGTGACTCAGTCATTTTTTAATTCCATCCACTCCCGAATCCTCAATACAATTAAAGAACAATGATTTCCAGTAGTGTCTGACTGATGAACTACCATCTTGATGAGGTGAGTATTGGGCAGGGGTCTGGAAAAATAAACATATTGACCAATTGCATTGAGCAGTATCGTACACACACACAGGCACAAACAGACACATACACGTGTGCACGCATACACGCACGAGCACCTCACACACACACACATTTTATGATGTACTTCTAATACCTTATCTAGAAAAGAACAGTAAAATATGACTAACATGAATGGACCATATAGTTAATAGAGCTGTGACAAGACAAGGCCTTATCAGACAGAGCAACCTGCGATAGCAACGCTCCACCACCAACACACAGAACACTCCTCTACCTCCTGGTGACCTTTCCCCTCCTCCTCCTTATCACCCACCCTCCTTCTGCCCATCTCCTTATCTTTGAGTCACGCCTGTCCTTCCAAACATCCTCCCTCTGTGGCTCAGAACAACCTGTACACAACACGCCGCAACACCTTAAAACGAATGGCGTGACTCAGCAAGGCCATCTATACCTCCCTCCAGCCCTGCATTCCCCCTGCCTGGCCCGGCCCACCATGCTCCCTGGGGGAGTGCAGTGACTGGAAATGACAAGAGGGGTGACCCAGAGGTGACTCATATATTGTCAGATCCCACTATTTGCATCTGTCCATTTTCAGACACAATAACAATGCTGGGTCTTATTCAGAGACCAGTGTTGGTTGGTGGAGGAGGGTGTTGGGAGGAGGAGGTGAGAAAACGTAGAACAGAAATGTAAGAATGTACTCCTCAGGGACCTGGCCAAGACACCGCCTCCCAAAAGACAATATATGTTCTTCCTCCAGGACAACATGGCAATCTTCTCCTCCCTCCTATCCTTCCAGCTGGGCTATACATTGATTTTGAAATGGCCTCGTAGCACTGTTTCACTCAATTGGCTCCAGCCTATGTGGAAAACAGTCATCGGGGAGACCTAAACCTAAAGCTTGACTCTGGGTCATTGTTTTGTACTGGAGGGTCAGTCAGATAGGCAGGTTTTGTGGATTTGACTGGGGTTCTGCTTTAAAAGTGGAACAAAAGGGTGAGGTGGGGGAAGGGAAGTGTGTGGGGGATGGTTAGGTTAGGGGGCTTGGTTTCATACAAGCATCAATGAGCAAACACTCACTATAACATACAAAGGACTGGACAAT
This sequence comes from Salmo trutta, assembly GCF_901001165.1. NCBI lineage: Eukaryota > Metazoa > Chordata > Actinopteri > Salmoniformes > Salmonidae > Salmo > Salmo trutta. The sequence goes on from NC_042973.1 coordinate 19,526,198, forward strand.
CCTTATTTTCCAAACTAAAACATCAAGGAATAGCAGCTAATGAAGCTGACTATAAGCAGCCATGGTAAATATTACTCTTCATCGACCTAGCATATTTCTCATACACAGACATTACATCACTATACTCTGTCTGTCCAAGCTCGAGGGGCATTTTCTCATTCTTCCACCAACAGAAGAAAGCCTCTTAAATACAGTTTGCTCCACAGACAGACACAATCCCAGGCTCAGCTCAACCTAAGCCTATCTCGGGCAGACAGAGGGTGAAACCCAGCCCAGTCTTGATGGACTGTCAGGAGGTGGTGGCTTAATGCAGCTTAGATGTCAGGAGAAAATTTGCCTGGGAAGTCAAGCAGAGGAATTAAGGGAGCCAGTGCCCTTGACAGAGTCCAGCCTATTCTACCACAGTCAAAATACAGCAGGACATACAGTAGTCGACTGCAGGTGGCAGGCAGGCACTGGGCAGAGAACAAGACTTGCAAACCACAGCACAATGAAATGATAGGGCCATGGATGAGTTCCGATAATTGGCCTCCCTTTCCATAAAACACTTTCTATCCTGCTCCACGGAAGTCTGAAATAGATCTCTCCCGGGAAGCCACCCGACTGGGCAGGGTGCTGAGTACTCCTCCAGAAGCAGACTAGAACCGTTATAAGCTGGGCTTCTATGAACACACCGGACTCCTGGCACATTACCTGATCTCCAACCCCGACTAGACCACACATATTTGGGGGGAGGGAGGAGGGTGAGGGATGGAGAAGCTTAAGCTACCAATTTTCCGAATGTTACCAGCCAGCCACTGACCTGGCTATTTTGGAATACGGGGGGTATCTGATAACCTATCAGACACTCTAAGAGCTCAGAGCATTGATTGATTTTTGATAGCCCCCAAGTTGGAGGAGGAAGCGAATGGGAAAGCTTGTGTTGCTATTTTTTTTAATCTTACCCGGTATCTGTAATCTCTCCCCAATCTATATCGTCCCATTCCGCCTCATGAATTATAAAGCAGGAATCAATTCTCCCTGATAGAAACACATTAAATCAGTTTTATACTGGCATTCTTATTTTACTGGGTTTTCATTCTTGTCTGTGCATATGAGCCCATTGAATGACTCACCAGGCAATAGTTCCACCAGCTCACATTCTTACAGTAAAGTCTTGGAGACAAGAGGCGCGCTTGATGAAGAAGGAAGTCATACCAAAGTGACTCAAAATGACTATAGGTCTTAACTGCTGTATATGCCCTTTCCTGTTGCCTGCCTGCCCCCCTCGAGAGGAGGAGAGGCGAGGTCAATAGGTCTTGAATACAGAGCTGAGGCCAGTCAGAGTAGAGTCTGTTTGAGGTTGGCACTGTTGAATTATGGGAAAGCCTTGACTAGTACAAACAGCAGTCAGTGTGGGGCCGCCCAGTGAAGGCGTACCGCATGATGAGAAAGGCGTGCTTCCAGCACACCCAACTCCCACCCACCCACGCACACACACAAACACACTCACTCATCTGTCGTCACCGCTGTGCTGTGCGCAGGCAGGCTAGGCGCTGAGCTCACACACACACTATCGCCAGGATTTCCAGTGAAAAATATTAGTGGGAGAGAAGCCACACTGAGGTTTTGACTTGCTCCTATGCGTTTTACCAGTATGTGTTTTCTGTCCTCAAACTTCATTATCTTGACGTTAGTAGGGAAGTAAAACTTGCTACTTCAATAACACATTCACACAACCCCCAAATATAGGTGTGCTACTGGTCCATTTTATGACAAGGTCTTAACATTAGTAACATATTTTTACTGCAACTATGTGCATCACAGACTTAACAACAGACCTGGAGTCAGTCAGCTGCTGAGACAGTACGTCATCGCTGTTGTCAGTGCCATGGACTCCCTCATCCGCTCTGAGGTTGAGGAGGTCAGATCAGACCTGATCCCTTTACTTTCACTATTTATCATGTCAGTGACTCACACCAAACCACTGACTCATATTCTTACTGTATTTCAACAGTTCCACAAAGGTACATCAAGTTCACGGGCACTATGTACTCATGCATGCATTCTATGCTTCCAGGAACTATAGGACACTGTTGATCGAAACGCACATCTGTCAATTTAATCTCTGTTTATGAGTTGAGTCTATCTGCGTTGGCTTCGTGGAGGCAGCTCTCTATGGTGAGGGGAGAGCCAGAAGGGAGAGCCAGCCAGGGCTTTGCACGGATGGGGGTTTGACTGAACTCTCAATCAGGCCCATGTTGGGTTGGATTTGCCTGGGCTTGCCTCCACACACATACACACACACACACACACACACACACACACACACACACACACAGTAGAAGTTGCCAGGAGACCAGAGGGTGTTGGTTTTAATATCCACAGTGCCCAGTGGCCAGCTTGCTTGTTTAAGAGGCTAACATTAAACATGGAAAGAGCCTTGTGTTCATCAGCAACCTCACTCTTATCTTAGCTCTTCTCTAAACTATTTTCGACTGCTCCAGCTTGACATGCAAACAGATCTCATTCACTTTAAAACATCATTCTCCATGTTTTTCCAGGGGCAACCTGTTTAAGTTTCACATTAAACCAGGTGTATTTCAAATCAATGATTTAATCATTGTATGATCTCTAAAGCAGGTATACTAAATGATCTATTAATGAAGGCCACTTAAATAAAATGACTTGAAAGAGTTCTTACCTGAGTTTCTGTTAAACTCTCCAAAGCTTGCATCACTGACTGTTCTGGTCTTGATGCTTGAGACTTCAAAGAAAGGACAAGGAGAAAAACATGATTTACTTGTAAGCCTAGTAGACAAAGGAGAAAGACTTGTGCATTCAAAGATAGGAAGGAGATGAGATCAACACAGACTTAATTACCTACATTAACCTGTCTGATATTAATAACACTTTTATTATCTTGAGGCCAAAAACCCACCTGGGTTTATAGTACAACACACACTGTTGATGTGTCTGATTATCCTTACCATTAAGCCTGCTTCAACTGTAGGTACAAGTGTTAACTTGCTCCCATCAGATATCCCTAGGTCCTGGAGTTTTCCTGAACTCAGACGCCTGAGGGGGAGAAAAAACACCATATTAGTTTACAGCCAAACGGACATTTTAACTGACTAACTCCTACATTTAGGAACACTTCCGCCTATTTACTGGATAGACATTTCATTTGTCATTCTGAGTGGTCCTTTTCAGGACCTCCTCAAGTCAACAACAAAAAGAAGTGAAAAAAAGTGAATGTCATGTACAGGTTGATGAATGATAATGTCACCACACAGACCACTAGCATTGTCACTTTAACGTCACTCTTCTTAACCGTGACAGTAGGCTAGTGGAAGCGTTGCTTTGTGAAAAGCCTATCCTACTGTACTGTACAGTGTGAACTAAATGTCACCTCCAGCTGAACAAAGGGAGTCAGCAGCGCCGAAATTCAGCTATTTGGAGAGATGATTAAAAAAGGTACTCGGTTTTAGGGGATGATTTGATTTGGAGGCGATTATTCTAGGGGGATGTGGGATGGTTGTTATTTAAAAGAAAAACAATGAGACAGGGCGATTTGCATCAAATGACAAAGACCTCCTTTATCATACCACAGCTCTTACATTGTCATTTAACGCACGAAAATCTGACTCATGTGAAAACCGACTAAAACAGTTTCAGTTTTCTTTAAATAAAAAAATGTGCAACACACGATTGTAAAGCGTTGTTAAACTATCGTCATATACTCAAGAGCTCCCCTTTTCAAAATGGCAATTATGTTCTCTCCATTCATTTGGGATTGTCTCCAGGGGGTTTCCTCGTAATAAAACGTGAGCAGAAAACAGTGAATATGCGTTCGCTGGTATGCAAGGTGATTGTAGAAAGTTGTGTGTAACAATATATCATGAAAATTGAGAAATTAAAGGGATGCCTTGCGTTCGTCTTCACCTAACCTTCACATAACACTAACCATGGAATACAATGGCGCACCCCACTTGGGTATCGATAGCATCAATTAGATTCTAACCCCAAAGCCTCAGCATAATTGTGTATTTATTTAAGATCAAATACAATGGTCAGACGGTAGCTATATAAATTAAGTAAACATGCACCATTGCTCGTATGCATTTCATTCAGCAAATGCATAAATCTTAGCAATTAATGATTTGTCAAATATATTTAATCAGTAATGGTATTTATAATGAACGCTGAAGGAATCAATACAAGTATGCCCCACAAGTTCCTCATCAATAGGCTACGGCTCCAAACCGTGACTGACCCGTTTGCGTTTCCATGCCTAATTCCAATACTGGTAGCACTGGCCAATATCGTCTTCCCTTGAATATAGTGCTGATACCCAACCTATGCAATTCTTGATCTCCACAATGTTCTACCGTTTAAATAAATGCAAAATATTCCTGTATACATCAGATATTTTAACATAGCAAATACTATATCACGTATACATATGTATATATATGTAGGCAGATATACTGACGTTTATAGATGTAGTCTACTCACGTTTCTTTATGTAGAAGGGCGAGTCTTTCTTTTGGTACTTTGAGTCTCTGAGAAAGTCTTCTCTTCAGTCCTTCCACAGTCTCCTCCAGGGGAAGAGCGAGCTCGAAGCGTGTGCCGGTTGTGGAATGGATATACAAATTCATGGAGGGTTCACTCGGGACGGCCTCGCAGGACGGAGCCCCGCGGCTGGTGCAGCTCCGGGCGCTAGGATGTTGGTCCATTCGATAGCCTGGTTGTCAGGGGGGAGACAATGCAAGTTGAACGGGGTTGGAGAGAAAGAGCCGACCCTTTACGCAGTGTCCCTTGTTTTCAGAGAGAGAAACTGCTTGCATTCAAAAGAGAGAAAGAGGCTCTCTCTCTCTCCTGGTGCCTTTCTTTCTCTGTATGCCGAGAGGTTGAATAAACCCGAGTCCTCGCTCTTCTGATACGACCATGAGAATATTCCCTTTCTCATATAGAGAAAGGCTTTATTGCGCTTTTCTTGTGTATGCAACTTGCTCAAGAGAGGTTCCAACGACTACTCCAAATGTTCCAGGTTTTTAAACGCTTCAGAAGTGAATGAATGCCAAGCAGCAATACAAGTATTTGTTTCACAGGGAATATGCCACGGACAATCAACTACGAAAATAACTATTGCCTTTCTGTGAGAAAATGCGCAACACAGGCTATAGCTTTCTGTCCTTATTATTGTTTTAAATGCATGGGACTGAAAGCTGCCTTGAAGCCAAATACAAGACCTACAGAATGCAAAAGCCTCGTAAGATTAATACTGTATAGCTATCCACTGTGCACCCATGACCACAGCAGCTCGAATGAAAAATCGACAATGAACATTGTCTCAAAGTAGCTCACTTCCACAACGATAAAAAAATACTCTCACAGTCCGCAGACATTCTACCCAATCACAAGAGAAGTTCTCGAAGACGCTGTTGATCTAAGCCAATGGCAAAAGTAGATTTACACCCACGTGGCGAACAGATGCCTCCCATTTTCTCTCCCACACCATTTTGTCACAAATAACCAATCGGCTTGAAGGGGGCCAGGCCTTGGCGCGTCAAGCAATAGGATCGTTCCAGCACTCAGGCAACTTGAGCCATTCATAATATATTAGTCACAGAAGATAGCTCTATATGTGGTGGAATTTCAAATCCAATACCGAAGACTGCTGTAATGAAAACATCCTACCTCATATTCTTACATAGATAATGTATGTGGGTAGGCCTTTAAATTTAGGACTATGTTTTATTCTAGGTTATGCAGGCTACAATGGCAACAATGCACGTAGGTTGTACAATGCACTTAAATTGCCACATTGTCCATTTCCTATAACTATGTCACGAAATGTACTATACAATGTTGCGCAACTTCAGGTTACACACGTTGGGTATCGTCGTCATTACTAATAGTACAGTGCTGACGTCATCTCCTTCCTTCATCTGGCTGCATCCAAAACCATTAAAGTAATCGCGCACAGTATGCAAATTGCGCATTAGATGGGGTATTCCCTTCAGGAAGTGCGGTTCTTCATCAGCTCTTTGAGATGTTCTCGGGATAGAATGTACACTAGAGATATACAGGGTTCGGTTCCTACGTCATGCAATTCCTACAATCAGCTTTACAAGAAAAAGAGGCAATATTGACTACTCACTTCGACAGCACATTCTGTGCGTAATTGCGCATTGCCAACTGCTGTGAAACTATCCCCATGTTTATCCACTGACTTCTCTGAATGCACATACTATTTCTTCTGCAACATAAACTCACATACCCTACTTGTCAACCCCTAAATATCACAGACATCAGGTTACTTAAGATAAGAGTATTCTCCAACCCCAGTTTAAAGCCGATCCTGAAAAAGCTAACTTTGACCGAGTCATGGGCTACTACATAGCTTTAAGAGAAACGTTTAAAACGGGCCGCTTTGACTACTGTAAATATCGTAGCCTACATAGTAAAGTGCGAAATATGTATTCTATGTAGAGCAAACGTTAACAGAGTTTACTCTGGGACCTTAATGAAAACAAGATACTCGCTCGCCATCCAGTGGTCAATGGAGGCACTTGGGGAGCCTTAACTTGTCTATTTGTTGTTGAAGGTGTTTATAACACATTTCGAATGAATAGTAGGCTAGTCTACCGGCAATTTCCCTCTGAGTACAGCTGCAGCTGACTGTAAGGTCAGTCTGGATAATGATATAATATCACAGACTCTGCACTTCGCATCTATATAGGAGGTAGGCTAGGCGGTGGGCTAGGCTGTGTGGTCGGCTTATAATTGCATAACATATGGTTGCGTGCTGTCATCAGCTGTCCTATAGGTCAATAAAAAACACCACATTCACTGTCTGCAGATAACACCAATTCCATTGCCAATATCAATTTCATTATTAAGTCAATTGGCTACATGTAGATGCATAATTTAGAAACTCTTAGAAGTTGGCAGAACTCCATTTGAATGCAATGCATGTCACCAAAACAAACGGTGAGACAATGTATCAATGTCCGCTATCAAATAGGTGCCCCAGGTGGCCTTTTAGAAACATAACAAAGATAAGAGTTACATGTACAAATCTAACCCACTCAAATTTCTAACCTTTATTCAAAGGTAGGCTATTAAAACTTTAGAATCATCAATGTACATAGCTATCAAATATACACTAAGACTATTCTTAGGTTTGACATGAGTCCAACGTTTGAATGTAACTTACCAATTATTGTGGCGAGAACTTTAAAGCTTTGCGATAAAGCTTGGGTTTTTCCAACACGTTTCCCCAGCTTTGGCATGTAAATCTTCCCAAACTATGAGAAAGACTGAAGTAGGCTATATCCACATAGGTCAGTAGACTATCCTATCCACTGTGACAGTAAGTTCGCAGACAAATGTGTGCGTCTCGACTGTAGTAGTAATGACAGCTCTGTACTCCTCTTGCTCACTGCTTGAGTTCCAATTGTCCTAAAATGCCTGTATGACGTTTACCCACCAGTGTCTTTCGTATTACAAGTGCAATTCGGGAGGCGAGACACCTTTTAAACGAGCCCTCAGTTATGGGTGGAGAGTAGACTACGGTTCTTGCTACGTCAGGATGCCATTTAAGGTAGCCACGGAATTCTTCCTCACATGAGAGTTCGTTTCCAAGATCTGCTGCCTAATTCGTTCTCCACCTTTGGAAAGAATGTGCTTGGGCAAAGCTTTAAATCATGCACGGGATTGTCTGTGATTGCGCATCTATTGTAGTCTAAACAAGGGTAAGGACTTTTATCCCGAAGAACAAAAACATAAATCATATTCAACTGAGTTACGACCTTAACAAAAGGAGCGATTTCAGGAGGGGTGTAACCTTCCACTGACGACAGAAAAAAAACAGAAAAAACATCACTTGGCAACCAGTGCAGGACAACACAATGCATGGATACAGCCTACCTGAATATAAATAAAGGTTTATTTGGCAAGAGACCAGTTCTGTAGTTGATGACTTCCAGGTTGCTCCTCAAACAATGGCAATCCTATGCCAGGAATCATACCTTGACAGTTATTACACATTAATACAAGTGATTCATTGTTCATGTGGTAGGCCAAGACCAAGTGTTGTACATGTCAGTTTGTGTGCAAACCCTTACCTGAAGTCCACAAGTAGATGTGATACAGTAAATTGCTATGTAGATTGTAATGTTACATCATAAGTAGTTATATTCATTTGTGCCGTGTGTCAGCACGGTAGCACACTTTACAAAGATGCCAATATAGTTTGAAACACAATGACTTGATAAACCCAATGCCCCTTATTTCCTTGAAGACAGGGGACACAGTCTTGTTGAGGCAAGTGAGGCTAAAGTGTTTCAATGATGAACCCATACCCACAGGCAGAGACGTTGCAGAGATGCCTCTAAACGAGTCACAGTCCCAAACATCACAGCATGATGAGTCAGCCTCTCCCAGGACCAGAGAGAGGGGGTTGGGGGGTGAGAGAGAAAGAGAGAAGCGATGAGAGAGGGGGGATGAGAGACCAGCACCACACTGCTGGAGGAGTCTGAGAGATGCACTACATGACCAAAACTATGTGGACACCTGCTCATTGAACATCTCATTCCAAAATCATGGGCATTAATATGGAGTTGGTCTGCCCTTTGCTGCTATAACAGCTTCCACTCTTCTGGGAAGGCATTCCACTAGAAGTTGGAACATTACTGCGGGGACTTGCTTCCATTCAGCCACAAGAGCATTAGTGAGGTCGGGCACTGATGTTGGGAGATTAGGCCTGGCTCGCAGTCAGTCTGTGTTTAAATACATCCCAAAGGTGTTCGATGGGGTTGAGTTCAGGGCACTGTGCAGGCCAGGCAAGTTCTCCCTAATCGATATCGCAAGACACTTCTATATGGACCTCGTTTTGTGCAAGGGGGCATTGTCATGCTGAAACAGGAAAGGGCCTTCCCCAAACTGTTGCCACAAAGTTGGAAGCACAGGATAATCTAGAATGTCATTGTATGCTGTAGCATTAACATTTCCCTTCACTGGAACTTAGGGGCCCGAACCATGAAAAACAGCCCCAGACCATTATTCCTCCTCCATCAAACTTTACAGTTGGCACTATGCTTTTGGGCAGGTAGCATTCGTCTGCATTCGCCAAAACCAGATTAGTCCGTGGAGCTACCAGATAGTGAAGCTTGATTCATCACTGCAGAGAAAGCGTTGCCACTGCTCTGAAGTACAATGGCGGCGAGCTTTACACCACTCCAGCCGACGCTTGGCATTGGGCATGGTGATCTTAGGCTTGTGTGCGGCTGCTTGGCCATGGAAACCCATTTCATGTAGCTCCTGACGAACAGTTATTGTTCTGACGTTGCTTCCAGAGGCAGTTTGGAACTCGGTAGTCAATATTGCAACTGAGGACAGACAATGTTTACGCGCTACGCACTTCAGCACTCGGCTGTCCCGTTCTGTGAGCTTGTGTGGCCTATCACTTCGCAGGTGAGCCGTTGTTGCTCCTAGATGTTTCCACTTCACAATAACAGCACTTACAGTTGACAGGGGAAGCTCTAGCAGGGCAGAAAGTTGACAAACTGACTTGTTGGAAAGGTGGCATCCTACGACGGTGCCACAAAAGTCACTGAGCTCTTCAGCAAGGCCATTCTACTGCCAATGTTTGTCTATGGAGATTGTATGGCTGTGTCCTCAATTTTAAACACCTGTCAGCAACAGGTGTGGCTAAAATAGCCAAATCCACTCATTTGAAGGGGTGTCCACATACTTTTATATATGTAGTGTAAGAGAAGACATTTATGGCACTGAGCACCACACACACAATATGGTTAAACACTGCTCCTATTGAAGCTCTGAGGCTATAGGCTACCTCATGATTGCACACACCCACCCGTGCACACACACACATGACTCAGCTTCCTGGCACTGATACATATGTTGGTTGTCCAGTGTTTACAGGACAAAAAAAGGGTTTCATAACAGCCTGTTCTCCTCAGGGGGCAAAAAACATTCTTGGCTGAGAAGCGGGCATTTGTTTTAGAGGGAGTGACACATTCTACCATCGCCTTTTGCTTATTTCTTAAAAGTTTAATCCGTTGGGTGAGGGTGGTTCTAAGCTGGCATATGGAATTGTTTAAAGAAGGTCATACCATAGATCATTTAGCTACAATTTTAGGACCCCTTTAGCTATCTTCCAAAGATATGTGAAGTGAAGTGATATGTTTTGTTGTTGGCACAAAACTACCTCCACACTTCCATTCATTTGTATGGGTTACCTTTAGATGAGTCCCGTGACACTTGTGGGGGTCGTAGAGCAAAACGGAGAAGGGTCTCCCCTTTCTACAGTGGGGTCATATTTGTAGCCCAAATGGTTCAAACGCTACAGACAAAAGTTAGCACATCAGCGTTACCGACTTCAGACGAGTCCCGTGAAGCTTCTGGCCAAACCATTCGGATGTTACAGATGTTTTTGTGAGAAGACCGATTTTCGGGATGTCTCCTGATCTGACAAACAGCACTGTAGCTCTGCCACTTTCCACCGCAGATGCGGAAGGGCGGCATAGGCGGATGAGGTGGATTGAGACACAGCCCATGTAAAAAAACATATCTAGTTTAAATTGATGGATTTTGATGGGGATTTTTTTATTATGTTACTTAGATTTACGGGTCAATAGACTCTAGGGGCTTATAGGGCAAATATTATCATAGGGATCAGAATATCATAAGAAAACAGCCATACAGACGGATTACTGTATGTGGTTGGGTAACCATGTGTAGGCATACTAACAGAGTTACCATATACAGTATACACAGCAACTTCTCACATACTTCTGGACAGGAAAGAGTTTATTGACAAGGGAGCATGGGAGTGGTGTGGGTGGGTTGTAAACATTTCACATTTGATATCAGATGTTTGTGACAGTGAGTATGTTTGTGGGAGTGTGACACTGTGAACGTGTGTCTGTGTGTGTGTGTGTGTGTGTGGGGCCTGTGTGGGCATATTTGTGTGGGTGAACGGCATTCCAGTCCATCAAAGTCACCAGTGGACCGCCCTCGGCTTCGGAGAAAGAGACAAGCCGGATTTAAGCGGTTCACGGCTTGTTAATCTCAAGCGATGATATCCTCCTGAATCACACGGCAAGGCAGTGGGACACACCTGCCACAGCCTAATGACACTGTATATAAAGACATTAAGAGGATACACAGACACAGATGAGTGAGCCTTATAGATTTACGGTGTGGGAAGTTAACCAACCTGAGAGTTTAGAGATGAGTCAGAACTTGAGTTATTCAAGTCATAGGTGCACCTGTATACTGGAGGGCAGAATATTGGTATTCAGATCATATAGCCCATGGCAGATCATCAAACCTCTTAGAATACATGGAATTTACTTACAGGAAAGCTCCCACTCACCACTAGAACCAGTTATCTGACCCCCAGGCCTGTTTGAAGAGAGAGCCTGGGAAGTACAGTAGTAGGGCTGGAGGGCTGGGCTGGGGTACAGTCAGGGCTATGATTCCATACCTGCACCAGGAACTCCTTTCAACTGAAGTGGTTCACAGCTCAGTCACAGACCATTGATGACACATCAGTGGTTTTCCAGACGACAGCGCAGAACATGCGATTGAAAAATTGTCAAACGTGCCAACTAGGTTATTCAATGTTCACATTATAAATGGTTAGACTAGTAAGTCAAACACGGTTTCCAGAATAAGTAATCAACCCCATTTGTCATGTTTTAAAAATGTATGTGTACTGTACACTAAAAATCCATACAACAACAAAACAATTCATATATACTCTCGCACTAGTGAGTTTAACTTTGAACCAGAAACCTGGTAGCCTCTTGATGGATATAGTCCAAGCATTTCACCATCAGGCTGACATTTACTCCATACAACATATGGCAGTTACGGTGTATCTTGGCACACTGTTCTTCTGTCTTTCAACTGCCACTGAACAACATTTGAGGTGTCATCACACGATCACAGTCTTGGTCAACACATTCCTAAGTGTCAGTTATAACAGGATAAATGTACATTGTCTACTGTGTAATCAAAGAAGCCATTTGTCAATAATAGGTCATTCAACTGTTGAGTAACATGACTAGCTCTTACACCTGGACCAGTGTCTATAGGCAGGTCTGTGTCAATGAGGAAGAGAAGTGTGGAGCTATGAGCTTGGCCCTCCAGGCAGCACTGTCAATGATGGCTATCAAAACATCAATTACCTCACCATCCATGACTAAGAATTCTGACTTGAATTCTAACTATTTGGTTCAGTATGTAGTGTACTGCTGCTACATCATTGGACAAACACCAGGAAATGACTCAAAGCTGGTGGTGTTGTTTTCAGATCATGTCCTGAGCCATAATAATTTCTCTTATTTCACAGCACATCCCAGTTCGGGAGGCAGACAGTTGGACACCCTGACTGGCTCCTCAGCCAGACATCACCCCTCCATCCCAGCAGCCACTCTTACAGAGCACAGCCAGATCCAAACGTTGTAAACTTAACACCCCCACAAAGTGGACCTGATAATTGCTGCCTTTTATGGCAGTGGTGTTGTCACATTGAAAGGCACCACAAAAAGACTCCCCGCCCACCCGAGCATGATAAGAACCTTTATAGCGGTGAAATTGGTCACGCCGGGAGGGTGTTAACTCAATTTGTTTATTTGCTTGTTTGGCAGCCAGATGCAGTGTGTCATAGGGACATAGTGTGGACTGGAAAAAGGTTAAACGTCAGTTCATGGAATGGGAAGAAGTGCCCGGCAGAGTAGAACATGGGACACCTTGGCACTGAGGAATGAACTTCTGGTACATCACTCATTTCTTCTGTTAAGTCTTAGTGACTTCTTTGAGACTGGCCTTATGAATCCCATTAGTTTTACCACACCTTTCCAGCCAGCGGTCATTGACATAATAGACACTGCCATGTTGCTGTTCATGTGTTTTCTAAAGGAACAAAATACATATAATACGTCAAATCAAAGTGTACAGGTACACACATTTGCAGGTGCAGCAAAATGCTTATATTTCTAGCTTGAACAATGCAGTAATGCCGAGCAATACAAAACAATACATACATAATCCAAAAAGTTAAAAGAAAGAAATTAAGAAATATCAGAACGAGCAATGTCAGAGTCCTGAATATAGACAGTATGGACAGTATATGAATAGAAAAGGTGTGTACAGCAGTAGTTATACAGGATGACCCTTGACTAGAATACAGTATATACATATAAAGTGGGTAAAACAGTATGTAAACATTAAAGTGAAAAGTGTTCAATGACTATGTATATAGGGCAGCAGTCTCTAAGATGCAGGGTAGAGTACTGGGTGGTAGCCGGCTAGTAACAGTGACTAAGGTTCAGGGCTGAATCAGGCAGTATCAGGGCTGATGCAGATACTGTGCACAGATATACTGTGTACAGTACACAATGATCAGTACAAGATACACCCATTTCCTATCTCGGTCCAAACAAGTTGAGAAACCACCCACTCACCCTCCTCCCACATACATGCATGAACACATCCACACCTACATGCCTGGACTCTGCAGAATCCCCTGGCCACTAATCCTTGATTATCCTGGGCTTAGCGTTGGACTAGCTAGGCTAATTTAATCAGCACTGGACGGGCACCCCTCCCCCTTTTTTCTCTCGCTCTCTTCATGCAGTCTTTATTTACTCCATTTCTCCTCGCAATCTCTCTCTTTCCCTGCATCTCCCCCTCTCATGGTTCTCTCTCAGAGAAGGGGCTCTGCTCTGCAGCGACTGGCTGCAGACCTGCAGCACACTGACATTTCCCCTGTATCCTCTCCTCTCTCCTGGCTGCAGTAATCTAATCATTGATACAGAAGGTCATTATCAGTCACAGGGCCCTGCCTGCCCAGCCAGCCAAGGCTAGCAGAGCAGCCTGATTTCATCTGTGACGTCAGGGGAGTAGAGCGCGCTGGCTGCGGCCTTCTCCCTATCACACGCTTCAAATAGCACACCATCGTCACTGGAGAGAGACGTCATTCATTCCTGTCTCCTTCTGGTTCGGTCCCGGGCGCCCCCTCTTTCTCCCCGCCTCCCTCATCCTCACTGACTTTCCTCTCTCCCTCTGCCAGCTCCTTTCTCTCTCCCCCTTCTCTGATAAACGGTGGAAAGCTTCAAGTTCCTCGGCGTACACATCACTGACGATATGAAATGGTCCACCCACACAGACAGTGTGGTGAAGAAGGTGCAGCAGCGCCTCTTCATCCTCAGGAGGCTGAAGAAATTTGGCTCGTCACCAAAAACACTCACAAACTTTTACAGATGCACAATCGAGAGCATCCTGTCGTGCTGTATCACTGCCTGGTACGGCAACTGCACCGCCCACAACCGCAGGGCTCTCCAGAGGGTGGTGTGGTCTGCCCAACGCATCACCGGGGGCACACTGCCTGCCCTCCAGGACACCTACAGCACCCGATGTCACAGGAAGGCCAAAAAGATCCTCAAGGACAACATCCACCCGAGCCACTGCCTGTTCACCCCACTACCATCCAGAAGGCGAGATCAGTACAGGTGCATCAAAGCTGGGACCGAGAGACAAAAACAGCTTCTATCTCAAGGCCATCAGACTGTTAAACAGCCATCACTAGCCGGCTACCACCCGGTTACTCAACCCTGCACCTTAAGAGGCTGTTGCCCTATATACATAGACTTGGAATCACTGGTCACTTTAATAATGGAACACTAGCCACTTTAATAATGTTTACATACTGCTTTACTCATTTAATATGTATATACCTTATTCTACTGTATTTTAGTCAACGCCACAATGCCGACATTGCTCGTCCTAATATTTATATATTTCTTAATTTCATTATTTAACTTTTAGATGTGTGTATTGTTGTGAATTGTTAGATATTACTGCACTGTTGGAGCTGGGAAGACAAGCATTTTGCTACACCCGCAATAACATCTGCTAAATGTGTGTATGTGACAAATAAAATTTGACTTGATTTGATAACAGCCTAGTGTGGGCTGTAAATCTACAGCTGAGGGTTCATTGCACTCTAGACTGCAGACTGGGAAGTCAAGTGTTTCGAGAATAGTCTAACATTAGCAGGATATGCCAGTAAGTTCCACAAAGGGACTGTACTACTGTACAAATAGATGCAAATCAAATGTAGCCATCTTTCCTCACCCGTAACTTCCCCAGTTACATATACATTGCACAAACTGATGACTTACTGCTCTCAATAGATGATTTCTGAGAAGGCATGTACTGAAGATGTTATCCATCTGCAGTAACAGCATTTACTCCTGAGAGATTACATTAGAGAAACCAGGAGTGAGTCAGAGCAGCAACTTCAAACTGACCGTCTATATCTACACTATTATATCATATGACTAATGTAGGGGAGACTTGAGAGATCAAAAGGACAGACTTGAATACATAAGCAGCCAAAAAGGAATTTGTGGCTCGACTTCTTAACTACCCACTGCCAGAGAAAAGCATTCCGTAGCTATAAAACTTGTGAGGGGAGAATTCTCCACACCAAAGACACTTCTAAATGTTTTATTTCTAGGATTGCATTATTCTCTGAATAATTTATATTAACAGATGTTGCACAAAATCCTCACACTGTCTAGAATAGTCTGGGGAATAAAGACCCTAGTCAAGGTTAATACTGCAGCCTAAGTCCAGCGAGATAGCTATCTGGCTATGTTTAGTCAGGTTGGTGTATTATTTCTGTTGACGTTACTTGATACAGCCAGTCAGCCAAGAAAAACTTCAGAGTTAATTAGTCAGATGTGTCTATTTTTACCCTCCAGTTGACATCTGACATTAACTGCTTGTTAAGGATGTGTTTATCATGCAGGGCTAATATTAGCCAAATTAATTATTTAAGAAAATACTTGGCAAGGGAGTCAGACACCTAATAATGGATAATGTAATACTCCTGGTCTGACAGTATGTTCTCATAGATGCAACACTACATTATTTACTTTGACTGTCAATGAACGACCAGTACCAAGTACCACTTCAAACACACATTTCCATCTTTTATAGCATTTTGGAAAAATCCCCTGAGAATCTATTTGTAGGGAGTTCTGGAATGACCTCCGTCCTTTCCTAACGCACGTGGGGCACTGACCAATGACGGCATTTTGGGGATGCCTGACCGCCCTGGCCGGGGCTGAACACACTCATAACCACTGAAATACAATATGTCCTCTGACAAACAGATAGCTGCAATGGAAAGGGGCAAATTGAACCATATTTGTCCCTGTAGCCCTGTTTGGTCTGACGTATTAGGTCGCTAGGGCACAGGCCATAATATGCAGCGATAAGCAGTGAATGTGGTTTTCAAGACCATGAGGGTGGAAAATCCTAAATGGGCTGACGTGGGGGGGGGGGGGGGGGGGGGCCAGGGAATAGGAGGTTGACGCAGGAGGAAAGATGGATATCATTGGGAATCCTCTATGGAACATTCCCCCTTTTGACAGGGATACATTCTGAAGGACAAGCTGGTGGTGGTCTTTAAGCCTATACCAATCTGCACGTGTCTATGGGGAGCCCTGCAGTCCAAACAGGTTCACTGCTATCAATTGAGATAGTGCCAAACCCCTGCATGGGCATCCCTGACATCGTTGTTTTTGTAATTTCCCACAAAGTGTCACTGGCCAATCAGCACGTGATAATTGTGATAACCGTATTCCTCTGTGCCGGGCCGCAGCCACACGACAGGCCTCCGGAGCTGACATTGGTGCCAGCACCACTGTGCCCTGGACTGGAAGTTGTCGGACAGAGGTTGCATGCAGGCGTGAGGAGGACAGCGCTGGAATCTGGGCCCTGCCAGAGCTGGTCTAAGCGTGTTAAAGGAGTTATGCCTGCTTGCCTGCCTTGGTTGTCCTCGGTGGAAAGTAGCTCGATGACATATTTTCCAAGTGCTTCAGCAGAGAGGCATGTGATTAGGGAACCACTGAGTACTCAGTCACACATGGAGAGGAGGGTCACCTAGCTAGCCAGGGGGAGGGGAGGAGGTGACGTGAGTGACAGACCACGCATTGTGGGTAAATTCTGTTTTAAAGTCCACTGAACTTCACTGCTTGTCAAAAGGTTCCAAATAACTCATGAGCCAGAAAAGAGAAACAAGATAACCAAAAAGGTGTTCCCCCTGGTATCCGTTCCCTTTGGCGCTAACCCCCAATAAAAGTTACTTCCAATCATATAACCACATTATACTTGTCTGGACCTACCAGGCTACTAAAAGTACACTGACATGTCTGAGCCATCACTTGACTCTCTTGAGAGTCCTAGATGTCTGTGTGTGTGTGCCTGTGTATCTGTGTGACGCAAGCTTGGGTGTGTGTAACACAAATGCATTCCTTTGTGGTGCTCTGTGTTATGGAAAGAGAGAGAGCAACCAGAACAGCTTAGTACTGTAACCTTGAAACAGAGGAAAATGGACAGCTCATATGGGAGTGACTGATGGAGAGTTGGAGGAGAGGGATATAACTGGACAGGAAAGCTCCACACAGCCAAAATATATGACTAAGACAAAAGGCTAGTGAACTCAGGCACACTGAACCAGCATGGCTACCACAGCAATCTGCAGTGATACGCCATCCCATCTGGTTTGCGCTTAGGGCGACTAACATTTGTTTTTCAACAGGACAATGACCCAACACACCTCCAGGCTGTGTAAGGGCTATTGGATCAAGAAGGAGAGTGATGGAGTTCTGCATCAGGTGACCTGGCCTCCACAATCACCCAACCTCAACCCAACTGAGATAGCTTGGGATGAGTTGGACTGAAGAGTGAAGGAAAAGCAGCCAACAAGTGCTCAGCATATGTGGGAACTCCTTCAAGACTATTGGAAAAGCAATCCAGGTGATTCTGGTTGAGAGAATGACAAGCGTGTGCAAAGCTGTCCTCAAGGCAAAAGGTGGCTACTTTGAAGAATCTAAAATACATTTTGATTTGTTTAACACTTTTTGGGTTACTACATGATTTCATGTGTTACTTCATAGTGAAGACATCAAAACTACTATTCTACAATGTAGAAAACAGTACAGTGGCTTGCGAAAGTATTCACCTTCTTGGCATTTTTCCTATTTTGTTGCCTTACAACCTGGAATTAAAATTGATATTTTTGGGGGGTTGCACGCACCACTTTTCTATTGTTTGTTTTTTAGAATTTTTGGAACAAGTCATTTTTTTCATTTCACTTCACCAATTTGGAATATTTTGTGTATGTCCATTACATGAAATCCAAATTAAAATCTATTTAAATTACAGGCTGTAATGCAACAAAATAGGAAAAACGTCAAGGGGGATGAATACTTTTGCAAGGCACAGTGCCTTGCAAAAGAAAAACCCTCAAATGAGTAGGTGTCCAAACCTTTGACTGATACTCTCTCTGTGTTTTATTGTAACATACACTGGATTGGTGCAGTGAAATTTGTTGTTTTACAGGGTCAGCCATAGTAGTATGAGGGCCATGGAGAAAATTATGGTTAGTGCCTTGCTCAAGGGCACATTGACATATTTTTCACCTTGTCGGCTCAGGTATTCGAACCAGCAACCTTTCGGTTATTGGCCCAATGCTCTAACTGCTGGGCCACCTGTCGCCCTAGAAGAGGCTCTCCCAATGGACCAGGCCACCATGCAGTATAATGGTAGTAATACGCTGTGAATAACATGTAGAATTGACTGTGCGTGATCAGTAATGATAATACATCACAGGATAAAAAGGTTACTAGGACATAGAAAAACATGAAAGTGTTCGCTCATCGCAAAGTCCCCTCTCCCTCCCAACATGACATCACTGGCCAAATGGACATGAATGGCTTGGCAAATTAACAACGTTGGGGCAACGTTATATTTTTACCGCTGTTGCAAAGTAATTTTCTACCAACCTATTTATTGACTAAATCTAAATGTACATGGGCCTACTATTTTAGTGGGAGCATGAAAGGACATGCTGCTTGCTCGATGAGCGCTTGCCCCCACTTACACAGTGAATCACACAAGTGTTAGTAAGTGGAGGGGGTTAACACACTTCTAGACCCCTGTGCCCATAGCCTCACCCTGGCACTCCCCAAATCCCTCTAGAATGTGACACCCCTCCTATTGGAATGAAACACTGAAACAAAAACATTGTCAGCAGCCCCAGGAAGAGCCGGGGATATTTTACACATCGACCCCAGCCAAGTCACAACCATGCCTAGACTCAGACAGAGACACACCCTTTCAGCCATTTTGTATTGCGCAACATCAGAGAGGATTCATTAGGCCCTAATCTATGGATTTCACGTGACTGGGAATACAGATATGCATCTGTTGGTTTAAGATACCTTAAAAAAAGCACCTCACAATGGGCCTCAGGACTTCGTCACGGTATCGCTGTGAATTCAAATTGCAATTGATTAAATGCAATTATGTTCATTGTCCGTAGCTTATGCCTGCCCATACCATAACCCCATCGCCACCATGGGGCATTCTGTTCACAACGTTGACATAAGCAAACCGCTCGACCACACGCGGTCTGCGGTTGTGAGGCCGGTGGACGTACTGCCAAATTCTCTAAAACGATGTTGGTGGCTTATGGTAGAGAAATGAATATTAAATTCTCTGGCAACAGCTCTGGTAGACATTCCTACAGTGAGCATGCCAATTGCATGCTCCCTCATGACATTTGTGGTATTGTGTAGTGACAAAACTGCACATTTTAGTGGCCTTTTGTCCCCAGCACAAGGTGCACCCGTGTAATGATAATTCCATTTAACACAATTCTTGATATGCCAAATCTGTCAGGTGGATGGATTATCTTGGTAAAGTAGAAAATGCTCACTAAGAGGGATGTAAACAAATGTGCACAAAATTAGAGAAATAAGCTTTGGGTGTATGGACAATTTATGGGATCTTTTATTTCAGCTCATGAAATATGGGACCAATACTTGTTGCGTTTATGTTTTTGTTAAATGTACATTGCTTTTATACCAATAAAGAGGTCTTACAAACAAGTATCCAGTGCGCCCTTATACCCAGGAGACACTTGAACGGCTTTAGGGCTGAAAGTAGTCTGTTCATGAGATGACTTATCTACTATATAAACATCATTTGGTCATAGCTACGGTACCATTTATGCAAGATTTTAGTTGTGGGTTAAACGAGAATAGTAAATGAGTCACCATCTATCAGCATAGACTGAAATAGAAGTTCAATAAGCCTGGTGCAGTTAAGGGGGACTGACAAAACGTTTAACCAGCCTATGGCATCATATTATGACATATTGTTGAGCAATGCTATTGCAAAACAAGAACTCTATACCCCTGTTCTCGGCATTCACTTGATTCAGTTACAGTTTCCTCAGATCTCATTCATGTGCCACAGGACAAACCCCAAAATGTCCTCCCCTTCCATCTGTACAATAACTGGAATTCCCAAAAAAGTGACATACCGCTCTAGATTACATCTCGATCCACAGCATCACCACTAAGAAACTAATAAGGAGAGAGTAGTTCACAGCCAACAGACCAGTAAGGGAAGAGAATAGAGTATGCAGGATGTGGAGGCTTTAAAAAAATATCCCATGTTAATGGAAACTGGAGTTTCTACTACTGTGAATCACAGGACTGTACTCTGTATACCATTTAGTATAACCTTGCTGAGAATGTGGTTATGACAGTTGTTGAATAAACGGTGCAAGGGGGCCTCTGTCTATCAACAGATACAGTTGAAGTTGGAACTTTACATATACTTAGGTTGGAGTTGTTAAAAATCATGTTTCAGCCACTCCACACATTTCTTGTTAACTATAGTTTTGGCAAGTCGGTTAGGACATCTTTGTGCATGACAAGTAATTTTTCCAACAATTGTTTAGACAGATTATTTCACTGTATCACAATTCCAGTGGGTCAGAAGCTAACACACTAAATTGACTGCCTTTAAACAGCTTGGAAAATGTCATGGCTTTAGAAGCTTCTGATGGGCTAATTAACATCATTTGAGTCAATTAGAGGTGTACCTTTGGATGCATTTCAAGACCTACCTTCAAACTCAGTGCCTCTTTGCTTGACATCATGGGAATATCAAAAGAAACCAGCCAAGACCTCAGAAAAAGAATTGTAGACCTCCACAAGTCTGGTTCATCCTTGGGAGCAATTTCTAAATGCCTGAAGGTACCACGTTCATCTGTACAAACAATAGTATGCAAGTATAAACACCATGGGACCACACAGCCGTCATACCGCTCAGGAAGGAGACGCGTTCTGTCTCCTAGAGATGAACCTACTTTGGTGCGAAGTGCAAATCAATCCCAGAACAAACAGCAAAGGACCTTGTGAAGATGCTGGAGGAAACCGGTACAAAAGTATCTATATCCACAGTAAAACGAGTCCTATATCAACATAACCATAAAGGCCGCTCAGCAAGGAAAAAGCCACTGCTCCAAAACGCCCATAAAAAAGACAGACTACGGTTTGCAGCTGCACATGGGGACAAAGATTGTACTTCTTGGAGAAATGTCCTCTGGTCTGATGAAACAAAAATAGAACTGTTTGGCTATAATGACCATTGTGTTTGGAAGAAAAAGGGGGAGGCTGGCAAGCCGAAGAACACCATCCCAACCGTGAAGCCCGGGGGTGGCAGCATCATGTTGTGGGGTGCTTTGCTGCAGAAGGGACCGGTGCACTTCACAAAATAGATGGCATCATGAGCGTGGAAAATTAAGTGGATATATTGAAGCAACATCAAGACAGTAGTCAGGAAGTTAAAGCTTGGTCGCAAATGGATCTTCCAAATGGACAATGATCCCAAGCATACTTCCAAAGTTGTGGCAAAATGGCTTAAGGACAAATAAGTCAAGGTATTGGAGTGGCCATCACAATCCAGTATTGGAGTGACCTCAATCCAGA
The DNA here is from genome assembly GCF_901001165.1 of Salmo trutta. Classification (NCBI taxonomy): domain Eukaryota; kingdom Metazoa; phylum Chordata; class Actinopteri; order Salmoniformes; family Salmonidae; genus Salmo; species Salmo trutta. The sequence goes on from NC_042973.1 coordinate 19,548,076, forward strand.
GAAAATTTGTGGGCAGAACTGAAAAAGCGTGTGCGAGCAAGGAGGCCAACAAACCTGACTCAGTTACACCAGCTCTGTCAAGAGGAATGGGCCAAAATTCACCCAACTTATTGTGGGAAGCTTGTGGAAGGCTACCCGAAACGTTTGACCCAAGTTAGATTTAAAGGCAATGCTACCAAATACTAATTGAGTGTATGTAAACGTCTGACCCACTGGGAATGTGATGAAAGTAATAAAAGCTGAAATTAATCACTACTATTATTCTGCTATTTCACATTCTTAAAATAAAGTGGTGATCCTAACTGACCTAAGACAGGGAATTTTTACTTGGATTAAATGTCAGGAATTGTGGAAAAACTAAGTTTAAATGTATTTGGCTAAGGTGTATATAAACTTCCGACTTCAACTGTACTTGCTCACTAGTAAAAAAATAATAATAATAATTAGAAGAGGCCTGGCGAGAGTTGATATTCATAAAACCGGTTGTGGTTGGAGGACTGAAAGTCTTGAGTCAGAACATGATCAGAACTCTGGAGTGCTCCTGTTAAGATGAAACCTATGGTTGAGACCAGAGGCCTGTTTTACACTACTTGCTGTTTTAAAAATGGGCAGCACCACAGAAACCTGAGGTAACCATATTGACTCCCAGAACATGTCCACACCAAGAGACAAAGAGGGAGTGATGAGATATTTACACGGTCAACAGCCCCCCCCCCCCAATTACAGACATTGAGTAACACCAAAGCTAACCACCTGCTGACAAAATGTGAAACACAATCAAGCATACCACTAAAATCAGTATGGACAAAAACACTTGATGCCTTCAATAAATTAATTATAACGCTTGAGAAATCACAACATAGCCAACTCAACAAAGGTGATTATAATAGCTACCCTTGGTTAATGGGTTTGTCTCACCACAATAGAACTGACTTTGCTCCATTTGCTACTTGCTGTGACTGGTCTATGAAAACACTGTCACCAAGTGGCAGAAAGGAGAACTGCATTAACTATAACCTCTAAATACAGGAAAAACACATTGTACACAGAATAAATCTATGTTTGGTCTCTTTTCCCTTACAAAATATAGCACACAATACCAGTCCTTGAATCCTACATAAAAGGAACAAAAATACAGAATAATTGGCAGGTAAATCCAAATAAATTTATTGGTCATTTCATTCCACTGTACAAAGCAAGCATGAGATCTTGCAGTTACTGACTTGACTCGTCCGGGAAACAGTTGGAGAATTTTCATTTCCTTTATACCAACACGCCACCTGGAACAAAGGCGAAAATATGATTACGATAAGTACACAGTCATCCAGCAATAAAAACAGTCTGACATAACATTGGGGTGTGCTAAATCCTTACTGAACCAGAGATAAAATGGAATAGACTCAGCTTGATCCCCTCGGTTAAGGACACTTGGACCTTTGATATTTTCAGTGGTATTGTTAACAAAACACGTCCCCATAAAGAAAACACAAATAAAAAAAAGACATGTCCAGCCCCTGGTTCGACTGTGATCTTGCAGTTACTCCACTTCTGTTGGTCTAACCCCAAGAAGTTCTGGAAAACGGTTAAAGACCTGGAGAATAAACCCTCCTCCTCACAGCTGCCCATGTCCCTTAAAGTTGATGTGGTTGTTACTGACAAGAAGCACATGGCTGAGCTCGAATCACCACTTCATTAAGTCAGGATTCCTATTTGTCTCAGCCATGCCTCCTTGCCCGTCCAATATTTCCTCATCTCCCATCCCTTCTAATGCAACTATACCCGATGCTTCTTTTTCCCCTGCCCCTCTACAAAGTTTCTCTCTGCAGGCAGTCACCTAGTCCGAGGTGCTAAAGGAGCTCCTGAAACTTGACACCAAAAAAAACTGCTATTTTTATTGACTTGGCCAAAGCTTTTGATAGGTAGACCATTCCATTCTTGTGGGCTGGCTAAGGAGTATTGGTGTCTGAGGGGTCTTTGGCCTGGTTTGCTAACTACCTCTCTCAAAGAGTGCAGTGTATAAAGTCAGAACATCTGCTGTCTCAGCCACTGCCTGTCACCAAGGGTGTAACCCAAGGCTCGATCCTAGGCCCCACGCTCTTAATTTACATCAACATAGCTCAGGCAGTAAGAAGCTCTCATCCATTTATATGCAGATAGGCTTATACTCAGCTGGCCCCTCCCCAGATTTTGTGTTAAATGCTCTACAAAGATTTTAGTGCCCAACAAGCTCTCTACCCTTAACCTTGTTCTGAACACCTCCAAAACAAAAGGTCATGTGGTTTGGTAAGAAGAATGCCCCTCTCCCCACAGGTGTGTTTACTACCGCTTGAGGGTTTACAGCTTGAGGTAGTCATCTCATACAAGTACTTAGGAGTACGGCTCAAAGGTACACTGTCCTTCTCTCAGCACATCTCAAAGCTACAGGCTAAGATTAAATCTAGATTTGGAACGCTCTATCGTAATCGCTCCTCTTTCACCCCAGCTGCCAAACTAACCCTGATTCAGATGACCATGCTAGATTACGGCATTTATAGATTGGCAGGTAAGGGTGCTCTCAAGTGGCTAGATATTCTTTACCATTCAGCCATTAGATGTGCCACCAATGCTCCTTATAGGACACATCACTGCACTCTATACTCCTCTGTAAACTGGTCTTCTCTGTATACCCATCGCAAGACCCACTGGTTGATGCGCATTTATAAAACCCTCTTAGGGCTCACTCCACGCCTATCTGTGATATATACTGCAGCCCTCATCCTCCACATACAACACCCGTTCTGCCAGTCACATTCTGTTAAAGGTCCCTAAAGCGCACACATCCCTGAGTCGCTCCTCTTTTCAGTTCACTGAAAATTGATTGTCAGATCCCTCCTGATGACCCGGTTGGATCAGCCAATGAAGTAGAAAGTCCAACCCAGTTGACTACATTAAAACGTTATAATCCGTCAATGGTGCTACCCATGCCAATAAAACCTTTTTGCTACCAGAGGCCTCTATCATTCTCTATGGTCCTACCTAGTTGACTACTTAAATGGTGAAAGTACTCAATAGCGCTGCCCATGCTGAAACAAGCTCTGAACTCACTTGCGTGAGATCAGTGATCAAGTCATGGAAATCTCTCCTTCAAACAGAACGCATGATGGCAATTCTGTTAGCCAACGTCAAAGCTTGGTAACAAGATCTACCCTGCACTGAATGGCTGAAATGTGCATAACTCCTCATCACCCATTAAGTCACTATGGGTTGTCTGTTTTCATAAAAAAATAGCTGGTAGGCAATTAGCTCAGCAACTGTAAGCCTTTAAAATACACACAGATCGCTTCAAAAGGTGGATATGAGCAAGGATTGGATGCATTTTAAAGCTTTTCCAACAGCGTCTAGGTCAGATGTGAAGCTCATATTCTCTACACTTCTACCACCTCACAGAGGAACATGGTTGCAATACGTACCACAGAGACCAGTCGCGCGGCCTACTCCAGGGCTTTGACGATTGCCTCGTTGGCGTCTATGTTGATCTGGACCTCAGCCCTGGCAGCCTCGTCAGACACAGATGCCATTTCAGACTGGGCCTTCTCCAAGTTGACCTTGGCAGCCTAAAGATGAGAGAGGTCAGATACACAACAACCATATCCATACTACAAAGTGCTGGACATCATGCATACTAAATATGATAGCACAGTACCAGTCTATTTTTTACATTCAACTAAATAACCAATTAAGGCTAATAGGGATGCGTTTACACAGGCAGCCGAAATCTGAAATGTTTCATCATTGGTCTTTTGACCAATCAATTCAACTCTTTTGCCAATAATTGGGCAAAAGAACTGGGCTGCATGAGTAAACACAGCCTTAGACAAGGGTCAGAGCTAGGCGGCGGGTCCCTGTAAGCATACTTTGGGGAAACACTGCTTCAGCTGCATAATCCAATCCTGTACAGAGGAATCTTTGAGCAAAGAACATAGTACAAAAAAAGGACAGCCTGTTCTTTATGCTTCTGCCAGGCAAACAAACTATTTTCAGTGGGTTTGATCCTAAATGAAATTGAAGTGGTATCAATAACTCATTGTTCTAGGTTATATGTAGGGGTAATGACTATTCTAATTAATAGGTGTCTTTATGTGGATAGTCTAGTGAAAACGTAAACTGGCTTAATTTTGTTTGGGGAGATTTTTTTTTTTTAATAACTCAATTACTGGATGCAATGTAGTAGTCTAGCTTACTGTAGGCAATTTGGACTATGAAACTGAACTAGGCCTATGGGCTTGTTCCAGATCTCCATTCTTGACCTAATTTAGGTGTGATTACTTCCATTCATTCTAATTGCCTTGTCATTGGTGAACTGACTATTATCACATCATTAGCAGCCGATTGTTGACATTTGCCAATTTTACAAATATTACAAAAACATGCTCCCTGTTAGCAACAAGGCACTATAGTAATGTTGCATAAAACAAAGCAAATCCCTTATTTTTCCCCTTCCATGAATAACAAGCATTATTGCCCCAAAAATACAACATTATTGAGTACCGCTCCATATTTTCAGGCACGGTGGTGACTACATGTTATGGGTATGCTTGTAATCGTTAAGGACTAGGAATTTATCCAGGACAAAAAAGAAATGGAGATAAACACAGGCAAAATCCTAAAGGAAAACCTGGTTCGGTCTGATTTCCACCAGACACTGGGACATTAAATTCACCTTTCAGCAAGACAATAACCAAAAACACAAGGACAAATCTATACTGGAGTTGCTTACCAAGAAGACAGTGAATGTTACCGAGTGGCTGAGTTTTACTAGATCAAAGTGTGGGAAAAATAAATTGTGCCTTTGGAAAATTTGTAGTAAACATACCTTTGACAAGATATTCTAAATATTAATTTATAATAGTGTCAACGTTTTTATTTAGGTCCTTGAACTGCACAACAGGCAATAAGCATGAACAAAAAATACATTAATAGAATCTATGCCGTGGGGGTGTCTACTAGGACAATATGGGATTGTGTTAAGATAGCTAAATGATCCATGGTATGACTATTGGAATTAGAATTTTAGGACCCCTTAAAAAGTATCAGAACTGTTTTTATTTGATGAAACATTGAATTTGGCCTTAGTGCTATTTGCCCATAGAAACCTTGAATAAAAGCAGGCATGGATAATTTTTTTTATTTTTTTATTGTTTGTTCTGAAGTGTCTGTCCTATAGCTGAGAGATAAGGACCACTATTTGTATTTACTTTGACTAGCATTTAACCCCTTATTTTAAACATTAAAATATCTCCATATATAAACTCAGCAAAAAAAGAAATGTCCTCTCACTGTCAACTGCGTTAATTTTCAGCAAACTTAACATGTGCCCAATCTGTTCGGACACTACATACAGAACTTGGCAGATCGGCTGTACCGACTACAAAACGTGTCCCATGATGCTTGTGGGGGTCATAGAGCACTATCGTGAGGCTCTCAGACATCGTGTTCATGGGAGCTAAATCTTTCCATTTGTGGGCCAAACCTTTTGGACTCTACAGACTTTGTGAGAACACCGCACTAGTTCTGTCACCCTTCACCGCAGACACGGAATGGCAACGTCGGCAGATGTGGTGGATTGAGACGCAGCCCATGTAAAAAAAAATCTTTCAAACTGACAAGATTGATGGGGATTTTTTTATTATGCTAATTAGATTCCCGCAGACAGCGACTCTAGGGGGCTAATATTCTTCATTTTTTTAAAGGTAGGCAAATATTATTTTTGTGAAGTACAGTATCAGCAGAACAGCTCTCTGCCATGTCTGTTTCCATCCGTGCAGCAACGTGCACTGAACTATCGCAACACCACGTTTCCTTTCTCGCCAATGCGCTCGCACCGACTGCTGCAGAGATTAAGTGCTCACAAGAAAGCATTCTCTTAGTTGACTAAACGTCGTAGCTAACTACTTCGTCGTAATGATGCCTTAGCGAAAGAGACTAGTACAAAATAAGTGGTTGTGCTCGACTAAGACCCAATTATGGAAAAAGTATTTAGCAAAAGGCTCGTTGTCCATTATCCCTATCTATTTTCATCACAGTGGTATAAATGGACGAAGTGGAACTCGAGGGAGCAAAACAGTATTAAGACTGGGGGGGCAGGAGGGTAGAGCTAGAGATTTTTTTCTCCTCGCCAAAGTCTTCCGATTGGCTCAGTTCCAACTTCAGAGACAGTTGGGTCAAAAACCACAAGGTGCCAACGAGAAGCCTATTTTAGGGCAGTTTCTCATTCCAGCGTACTTTAACCTAAAATTGTGTGCATGTTGGCAGGTCTGGAAGAGAGAGACTAGCATTGCAAATTCACATTGCCTCTTTCCTGTGAAAGGCCCATTTGTTACAGTAGCGATTACAGCGTAGAAATGCCAAACATAGCTGGGAGTTAAAGGTCTCCCAGTGGGAACTTGGCACATCTGCTATAACTCAACAGTGACTGACCTTTCCTGCCTTATTAACAGCAGGGTTTCTCCTGTGCATTGTTCACAGAGGAAAAAAAAGAAGTCATCCATTTCTTTGGAGTCAACTTGACAGTGTGTGCCCTTCTCGGACAGGGTCAGAGAGAAAGAGGGAGGGGGAGCTCCTCTATGATGAACGTTTAGTCGGCTGATGGGGCTGCGAATAATAAAGAGCAACATGGCCTTAGGGACAATTCACACAAATACATATTTAGACTGACATTTGAGCCAATGCTGTGCGAGTAAGGGATTTGGTCATTTCATGGAAGGTTTCCTTTTACAAAACTAAGGTCTGACTGAGCAGAGCTGCATACAGTTAACATCTTTATAAAAGGTTGGGTTTCAATCAATGACTGGCATCATTCAGCCAATGTACTCAATCACAACTCTAGCCTAGCTTTTCAGAGAACAAAGCAATCCTAATGTAGAGGATGGGATATGTTCATGCAACTGTTATTGGTCTGATGAAGAGCATCTTGTGATTGCTCTGGTTCAATGATTTAAGGGCATTCTGCTCCCATTGGCGCAGGAAACATAAGTAGCCCTCCCTTCTTCCTGCCCAGCTCTAACACACTACACCAGGTGTGTAACCATTAGCCAAACAGTTGAAAAAAAGAACACGACAAATTCAGGTAGGTCCATCAGTTGTTTGCTTCCATTAAATAAATGTTTCGCGACAGAATTGAATACGTCCCAGGGGTGTAATCATTCCGCCGATGCTTTTGCAAAATATTTTGTCTGTTGCTAAACGTTTTGCAACAGAAACCGTTTACTCCAAAAGGAAAACACAAATGAGAGTTTCTATTTGATAAATTCAGGTAGGAACCTCTGTTTCGTTCTGGTTTTTAAATGGTAAACGGTTCCCGTAACGAACACACCCCAGTCCAAGTAGACAACTATGATTAGTTTATTACTAGAATCAGGTGTGATGCGGTGGCCTGCCCACCCGTTGCCATAGAGATAATAAATAGGTTTATGAGTGGGTGCTGGGTACTTACAGCCACATCCAGCTGGTCCAGGGGGAAAGCCTCTTCAGCCAGCAGCTGCACCGATGAGTCTGCGTTCACTGTGATTGACCCGCTGCTCACTGAAAAAGACAGAATTTGAGTAAAGCAAACCATTTCATTCAGCCACCCACCCGTCATACTGGGCCGACTCTTCTCTGTATGCATCAATGATGTCGCTCTTGCTGTTGGTGATTCTCGGATCCACCTCGACACACACACACACACACGACACCCTTCTGTATACTTCTGGCCCCTCTTTGGACATTTAACTAACCTCCAGATGAGCTTCAATGCCATACAATTGTCCTTCCATTGCCTCCAACTGCTCTTAAATGCAAGTACAGCTAAATGCATGCTCTTCAACCAATCGCTGCCCGCACCTGTCCGCCCATCCAGCATCACTACTCTGGACGGTTCTGACTTAAAATATGTACACAACTACAAATACCTAGGTGTCTGGTTAGACTGTAAACTCTCCTTCAAGACTCAAATTAAGCCTCTCCAATCCAAAATTAAATCTAGAATTGGCTTCCTATTTCGCAACAAAGCATCCTTCACTCATGCTGCCAAACATACCCTTGTAAAACTGACCATCCTACCAATCCTCGACTTCGGCAATGTCATTTACAAAATAGCCTCCAACACTCTACTCAACAAATTGGATGCAGTCTATCACAGTGCCATCCGTTTTGTCAAAGCCCCATATACTACCCACCACTGCAATCTGTACTCTCTCGTTGGCTGGCCCTCGCATTATACTCGTCGCCAAACCCACTGGCTACAGGTCATCTACAAGTCTCTGCTACGTAAAGCCCCGCCTTATCTCAGCTCACTGGTCACCATAGCAGCACCCACCTGTAGCACGCACTCCAGCAGGTATCTCTAACTGGTCACCCCCAAAGCCAATTCCTACTTTAGCCATCTTTCCTTCCAGTTCTCTGCTGCCAATGACTGGAACGAACTGCATAAATCACTGAAGCTGGAGACTCATATCTCCCTCACTAGCTTTAAGCACCAGCTGTCAGAGCAGCTCACACATCACTGCTCCTGTACACAGCCCATCTAACTACCTCACTCATACTGTATTTATTTGGCTCCTTTGCACCCCAGTATCTACTTGCACATTCATCTTCTGCACATCAGTCAATTCAGTGTTTAATTGGTATATTGTAATTACTTCGCCACCATGGCCTATTTATTGCCTTACCTCCCTCATCTGCACACACTGTATGTTTGTTTATTCCATGTGTAACTCTGTTGTTGTATGTGTCGAACTACTTTGCTTTAGCTTGGCCAGGTCGCAGTTGTAAATGAGAACTTGTTCTCAATTAGCCTACCTGATTAAATAGAATATACCGCCCAGCCCCATGTAGACAACTTACTCTATTGAAATTAAATAAATGCATTTCCTTCATGCACAGACTGCAACAGTCTCTTAAAGTTCAGTCACTAACATGCAGAAGTTTCTTTTAGCTGATTTCAATCCAGGGAAGTAGACTACAATTTGAAAGTGTTACGCTAAGTCAGATTTCTCCAGGTCTAGGATGCAGTCATCCCCACAAGACAGGACTGACCCCTGCTGGAAGTTCCATGTTAGAAGAGGTCCAATGAAGCAGTTCTCAATGTCAAATCATTTCTGGGTAACAATTAAGGCCCTTTCTGTGATTAATTGAAAACAAATTGTAAAAAAAAATAGCAAAGAACAATCAAGCAATAATGTTGCTAGGACTGGAGAAAACTGAGAAGGAGCTGTTATTAGTAGATGGGTTTGAACTGTTATTTGTTTATCAAATAATTTACCGCCTGGTATTATCACCAGACATGCCAAAACTCCATCCCACCAAAACAGGCTGAAATTTCAGGCTTTTTTTTTTTTTTTTAATACAAACAGCTTACACTAAAAAGGGGCATTGTACATTTTCAGAATTCCACAGTATTATTCCAACCTCACCGTGGATGGAGAGAGGTGTATCTCTATATAAATAAAACTGGAAAAATACAAGTTTGACTGCACTGGGACTTTAAAGTAAGGACGGGCAATATGTAGTCTTAAGGTATACTGGTATGGATCCACATAACGATATTCATACTACCGTCTATTTCTACTCCCTAACTTCGTTTCACATACACCCTTTAAAAATGTTCAGTGCAGCCACTTTTGCAAATGTGCCATTTTGTTGTAGTGGATTTCAAAGCAGGGGAAGTAGCGTAACACTTAAATGTAGGCCAAGTTAGATTTCTCCAGGTCTAGGATGCAGTCATCGTCTTACCCACAATTCGAGACAGGACTGACCCCTGCCGTATAGTCCACATTAAAGTGGCCAGTTATTGATATGGAACTGACCATTGCGATCACCTTGAAAAACACAGAAGGCATGCTCAAGCACTGTCCCCATTTGGTACGTAAGTAGCTTTGAAATCATTGCTTTTATTTAAAATCAGATATCACAAGATCATTAAAAATGTAATCAAAGCTTCCAAAATTATGTATCGGCCTACCACACACAGACACTGGTATTTGTACACATATGGGTGTCAAGAGGAAAAATCTAGCCATAGTGAATCAAATCAATTTTAGGTGATACCACTAGTCCCTCTTGCCATAAACCTCAGAAGTCAGACAGACTCACCCACCATTTCATAAAGGGTTAAAAACAGTGGAATTCCCACCATGTTGCGACACCTATCGAACTCTAACCCTTTTAGTTAGAGCTCATGCAAGGGGCTAGAGGTTAGGGTCAGAGCCTATGAGTCGTATTGTGGATTGGGCGATCCTGAACAGCATCCTGTCTCACAGCATAGACTTGTGATAAGAGATTTTACACTATAAAACAGACAAGACAGACGCACACAAACATCAACGACATCACTCCTACCCAGACCCACATGCTCCCAGCACCTGCAAGACTATTCCATATGACCTCGAACTGCTCCACTGCCTTGGTTACCCACACCCTTTTCAACAGTCAAATAATAATGCATTTGATTCTTCTACCGTCGCAACAATGGAGGATCACTTGATTTCGTTAAAAGATTCAAAATGATTGAGGAGAAAAGTACAGTCCAACCCATTTCCATCTCAACCCACCCTCATATGCCATCTCTTGAAACATACAGAGAGCTTACATTTTTGTTAACTGTAATTTTGTTCTAACACTCCATCTTCAGTTGGATAGGCTTTCTGCAAGGTTTTGTATGCATCTGACCCATCATTTTAGTATTATTTTCTGACTCAGAACTCCCTCTACATTGCTCTGATGTCCAAAGATTTCAGCTCGAACTTGTGATAAAAGTTGCATGTACAGTTCAAGTCAGAAGTTACATACACTTAGGTTGCAGTTAATAAAAATCGTTTTTCAACCACTCCACAAATGTCTTGTTAACAAACTATAGTTTTGGCAAGTCGGTTAGGACATCTACTTTGTGCATGACACAAGTCATTTTTTCCAACAATTGTTTACAGAGATTATTTCACAATTACAGTGGGTCAGAAGTGTACATATAGTAAGTTGACAGTGCCTTTAAACAGCTTGGAAAATTCCAGAAAATTATGTCATGGCTTTAGAAGCTTCTGATAGGCTAATTGAGATCATTTGAGTCAATTGGAGGTGTACCTATGGATGTATTTCAAGGCCTACCTTCAAACTCAGTGCCTCTTTGCTTGACATCATGGGAAAAATCAAAAGAAAGCCAAAAGTCAGAAAAAAATATATAAATACATTTAGACCTCCACAAGTCTGCTTCATCCTTGGGAGAAATTTTCAAAACACCTGAAGGTACCACGTTCATCTGTACAAATAATAGTGCACAAGTATAAATGGTCTGATGAATCAAAAATACAACTGTTTGGCTATAATGACCATTATGTTTGGAGGAAAAAGGGGGAGGCTTGCGAAGAACACCATCCCAACCGTGAAGCACGGGGGTGGGGGCAGCATCATGTTGTGAGGGTGCTTTGCTGCAGGAGGGAGTGGTGCACTTCAAAGTGGATGGGATCATGAGCGTGGAAAATTGTGGATATATTGAAGCAACATCAAGACATCAGTCAGGAAGTTAAAGCTTGGTCGCAAATGGACAATGACCCCAAGCATACTTCCAAAGTTGTGGCAAAATGGCTTAAGGACAACAAAGTCAAGGTATTAGAGTGGCCATCACAAAGCCCTGACCTGAATCCCATAGAAAATTTGTGGGCAGAACTGAAAAAGCGTGTGCGAGCAAGGAGGCCTACAAACCTGACTCAGTTAAACCTGCTCTGTCAGGAGGCATGGGCCAAAACTCACCCAACTTGTGGGAAGCTTGTGGAAAGCTACCCGAAACATTTGACCCAAGTAAAATTTAAAGGCAATGCTACCAAATACTAATTGATGGATGTAAACTGACCCACTGGGAATGTGATGAAAGAAATAAAAGCTGAAATAAAATCACTACTATTAATTCAGACATTTCACAACCTTAAAATAAAAGTGGTGATCCTAAGTGACCTAAGACAAGGAATGTTTACTAGGATTAAATGTCAGGAATTGTGAAAGACTGAGTTTAAATGTATTTGGCTAAGGTGTATGTAAACCTCCAACTTCAGCTGTATTTTGTAAATGTCTACATTGGTCAGTCCAAAATTCCTTTTTAATTCTGTCATTGAAATGTTATTAGGCCTAACTGAATGATGAGGGTGAAGAGGTTGATTTAAACTTAGAAAGACAAATTGTGTAATGAGTGTGTATGCCTATTAAAATCCGCAACAAATAATTTGACAGCGCGCCTTGTGGGTTGATACTGTTCTTTTACGTTTAACTTTGTAAAAATAAGCAGTTACAGGATTGTTTTATTTACTGTAACCATTACTAATCAAATGTATTCTAATGGAAATGAAAACATGCTGTGTTGCCTTTAAAATAATGCAAGACATCTTTGACTCTATCCAACTTGAGCGGGAATCAAAATATGCCAGTCAGCCTGCACATCGAAACTAATTTCACACAAGAGAGCCTATAGACAAGATAAAATTGACAATCTGATGAGTGACAATATTAGGCTTAACAGCTGTCAAATTGTACTAAGAGATGGGCACATCTTTAAATTTAAAGATGCAGGAAAGGATCATCACGATCAAATCGTCCTTCAGAGTCACATGCAGGTAAAACACTGATTTCTATATAGTATAAGAAAACATAATCTGGTGTTTCTATGACACTTACCTTTGTCATAATTCAAGAGGCGCAGCTCCATTTCCAAATGTCACTTTTTGCAAGAATGCGTGCCGCTCACGCATTCAGCACGGCCGCTCACGCATTCAGCACGGCCGCTCACGCATTCAGCACGGCCGCTCACACAGCAGCTCACACATTCAGCACAGCCGCTCACACGGCCGCTCACACGGCCGCGTTGCTCTGGCTACTAAGCAAAAATATGTCAATCATCCCTTACAATTGCTCATGCACTGGTGCTTTTGTTTAGGAAGACAAAATAAATTTCACTTGGGCACCTGTCTGGTTATATTTATACATTTGTTTCTACCATGTCAAAAGAAGCTGTAACTTGACTATAACTAATAAAATCTACAAATAAAGTTGATCAAATGGATTACGTTTTTATTGTAAAGGAAACTAAAATAAGTTAGTTATGTTTTCTAGGACTGTAGAATTATACAACACATATCCTTAATTAACAAAACTTTTTCCAAATGTGTATATTCCCACGAATAAACTCAGCAAAAAAAGACATCCTCACTGTCAACTGCGTTCATTTTCAAACTTAACGTGTAAATATGTGTATGAACATAAGATTCAACAACTGAGACAAACTGAACAAGTTCCACAGAAATGTGACTAACAGAAGTGGAATAATGTGTCCCTGAACAAAGGGGGAGGCAAAATCAAGTCAGTCAGTATCTGGTGTGGCCACCAGCTGCATTAAGTACTGCAGTGCATCTCCTTGTGGAGTGCACCAGATTTGCCAGTGTTTTGCTGTGAGATGTTACCCCACTCTTCCACCAAGGCACCTGGCAGGGGGGATGGCCCTAGCCCTCACACTCCAGAAAAAGCCCATAAAGTATTTACAAGATAAAGAAAATAACATTTCTGGACATAAGCCAGAATATGATATTTTAATTTTAAAGAGAGCCAAACAAAAATAAAACACTGCAAATAAACCTGGTAAACACATCAGACATCCCAGATTTCATTGTCATTCAGATGTCAACTCTGGAGTTCAGATAGTAATAGAAATCATGCTATATTAGAGCAAACCCGAAAAGGAACTATTATTTTGGCAGGGGACCTAAATCACAGTCGTCTCATTTGACATGGCAATAAAGGAAAATAAAATGATTGTTTATAGATAAATCCTTCTTGCCCGCTTTCACAAGCCAAACATGTCCCTCTCCAGCTCCCAGTTCTTTCCTCCTTAGCAGACAGGTCCGGGACCAATCAAATAGTCTGGCCCTGGATTTTGACCAACTTCCCCCTTGACTTTGGTCTGATAGTTCCATAGTTTGATGATACCCATGAGTGGGTATTTAGCATTCTTCTGTTTCACTCCGATCCAAAGGTATCGTTCCAGAGCCTCTGGTGATATACCCACGACAAGTTCCTCTGATATCAGTTTGACCACTTTGCTGGAAGGTCTCCTTTTTCGTTATCTTCTGGTCAGGACAATACTCATGTTACGTCGGCTTGTGTTTTCTTGCTGGTCCTAAAATTCACAACCTTGTTCCCAAAAGGCACATTTTGTTAATTCATGCACACGCCTTGTTTGTGCGCATCTGACACAATATCCTCTGTCTTTGAGCGAATCTGCTTTTTGTTCAACAATTGTAGCAGTTTTGTTGTGCATTGAGAGTATTAAAGCTATGTTTTCCTGGACAGCATTTAACTGTTCATAACTTTTGTTTGCGTCTCCAAGTTGCCATTTCCTTCGAAGGCGGCAATTGTCTGTTGGATTCATGTCGCGGCGCTGTTTAACAAATGGATTGCTCACTCTCCCAGTTTCTTGGGGACTTAATTAATCAAGAGGCTTGCTTTAAAACTTTATCTGATTTCTACATATAACCACAGTTGACAGTACAAAACAGAGCTACTCACACCCCATGCATCCAACCGGTACACTCATGCACCTCCTCTTTGCTCTTTATGTTTGATGCATAAAACCATGAGAGGTTATCAGACCACTGAGCCATCAAGAAAAATCTCACCAAAGAACTTTGTTGCGGAGCCATCATCGTTGAACACGGTGACCACTCCGGGCCGGAGAACCTGTAGCGTGGGGACGTGGGCAGGGAGGATACCGAAAGCACCAGTCAGCGTGGGCACGTCAACCTGTTTCACACTGGCCTCCTTGAAATACACCTGGGAGAAGGAGAAACATACATTACTGTACATTGACCATTATTGATTTTCTTAGAATTGAAGTTGAATATTATCTGTGGAAATATACAGTATCTGCATGCAGTACTAGATAATTGTTCTAATGGATAAAGTCCATGCATATTTACTGAGGTGTTATGTTACTATATTTTAGTTGTCAATGAGGTTCTGGTAAGGTACATTGCAGTTGTTATCATACGTTATATAATATGCCATTACAGCCTGACAGGTTGAAAAGCAAACAGAATTATCTTCAATTCATATTTAATGTTGACTTGAGTTATGTAACTAGGTAAGACTGTTTCCAACTAGCTAGTAAATTACTGTCAGATGCACTTCAGTGACATCTAGCTAGCTATAACGCTAACTTGTACCTAGCTAACTAACGAACAGAATAGCTAGCTAGTTATGTGGGGGACTAAGGTGGAGTCAGCACACCCCTGAAGATTTAGCCAAACTAATTATTAAATCAGAAATAGTTGCTAACAGTTGAAGAGTACTGTAAACCAGTTCTAGTCCCAAGGTGAAATAATAACAAAGTGCAAGGGCCTGTGACCCATTGTGGTAACTAGCTTTGACAAACAGGCTATTTATTGCAATCTAACATTAGCTGGCAAGTGGCAAAACAGTAGGGGCACATTGTTGCACAGAACAATTTAGGCATGCCAAACTGATTTGGCGAGGCTTGATTGGAAGAATATACACGCGCGAGCGTCAATTTACAAATAACTGTTACATGCACAGGTAAAAAGTAGGTAAGCTAACGTTACCAAGTTAAACTAGCTAGCCACTGAGCGGTGTGCACGCAACAGGCATTTGTCGCTAGCTAACTACATGCGTATGGTTGGATAATGTGTCTTTATTATTAAGAGAGTGACGTTATATCTGTCTTTGGCTTTATCATTGGAGATAGCTAGCTAGGAATCTACCGTAGGCCAATAACATAAGCCTTGTCAACCCCGGACTATTTTACCTGCGTTGGCGAGGCAAATGTGAAGGACATCTGGGCAGAGCCTGAAGCTGCTTCGGCGTAGCATCTTGCTTGCCTCAATACAGGGAGAGAGCGACGGAGAAACCTTGCTGCCATCATTTTCTTAGAATTAATATAATTCAAGCACAAACGAATCCCCAAGCCCTTGCGCGAAGTCAGTCAAAGTGTGCGTCTGATAGGACAAGGACATCGATTGAACCGACCCACAATGCCTTATGAGCGTTCAAAGGATGATGGGGAATGTAGTTATTTTCTAGAGGCAACACATTCAATCCAAGGATTCGTATCCATCAGTGTTCAATCTGAAAAGGTGTCTCGTTCGGTGTGATCTTTAACACGGAATATTTCACATTTTGGTTATCTGCCGTTGTAAATAGACAGATTTATTAAAAATGTGAGGCATATGTGGTAGTGTGGAACATTTCACAGCCAGGGGGTGGCGCCGTTAGAATGTCAAACAGGATCCACTGATGACATGATTGATAAAATCATCACTGGTCTGTCAGGTGCCAACTGACCCATCAAGGTGAACAAAATCAAAGTTAAAGTGTGATTCTGTTTTACCAAAAGCTGCAAAATAATACAGAGCTTGATACTACAGTATCCACTATGGTTGCTCAGATAATAATGTTCAATATAAAGTATAGCCCATATAATAAAATATTAGAGCTCTATATATAATATTATAAATAATAACGTATCAACCATTATTCTAGCCCTATTATAATTCTTTATTCCGAACATAATGTGAAGGTACATATTTGCATTCTGTTCCACCAGAAGCGTGTTCATAACGTCTCCCCCCTCCCCACCCCTCCCCCCTAACAGCCTACCTTTGAATGGAAGGATGCTGATGATCTTCAGCGCACGCCTCCTCCAGCTCTTCAATCACTTACGTCACGTGGTGCGTCCCGGGTGGTGGGTGTGTCTTAAGCCATAGGGTTTCATTCATAAATAGTTTTTGCTTTTAAATCAGACTTTAAGTGTTCGGCGAAGGTTTTGGCGCTATTGGCTTCTGCCTAAGTTCCCTCACATGGACCACCTCAATTTTAATTAGGTGAGTGGCATTTCTTTCTTTTTTTTGCAAAGTCACGTTTGTGATGGACATCAAACCTTAGCCTATCGGTTCCACATTAAAATCAGGAGATTTTAGTATTGTATTTAATCGATTACTGTCGGTATGACGATTTCAAAATCCATCTCACTGTTTTCAATGAATACCAGTTTAAATCGGTGATATTGCAGACAGTCCCTGTAGAAAGAATGGAAACAGCTGGCAGCGCAAGGGCCGTTTTTCTATAATTATTTGACATAAATATAATCAAATATAGAATAGAATAGCCTGTAGATTATCAGGCACGCACAGAGACGCGTTCTTGCTATAGGAATATGCAGTCGATACGCTATTAGCGATCGCTATACTTTTCTGTTGATCAAAGCCAATGCATCCCAACGTCATGGACTGTACAAAGGAAAGAGACGATCAATGCAGATGTTATGTGCTCTTTATAACAACAACGGCAAACAACATAAGGTAACATTTGGGATTCAAAGTATTTTGAAATGTCTATTGCGTAGCAGTTTATGAGGAATGCAGCAGATCCAGGGAGACTAGTGGAGAATTATCAATAATCATTTTCAGTTTACTACCACCAAGCAGTCAACTGAGCAGTCACACTGTAAATCATAGACATCGTGGATGATTATGCATGTAACAGCATTCAGACAGGTGGTGAACTATAAATAATGAGTGACTTATTTGCATGCATGGTTTTACAGTAGGCTACTTAACATATAGGCAAAATATAAACGCAACATGCAACAATTTCAACGATTTACAGTTCATGTAAGGAAATCAGTCAATTTAAATAAATGATTTAGGTCCTAATCTATTTTTATTTATTTCACCTTTATTTAACCAGGTAGGCTAGTTGAGAACAAGTTCTCATTTGCAACTGCGACCTGGCCAAGATAAAGCATAGCAATTCGACACACAACAACACAGAGTTACACATGGAATAAACAAAACATACAGTCAATAATACAGTAGAACAAAAGAAAACAAAAAGTCTATATACAGTGAGTGCAAATGAGGTAAGTTAAGGTAATAAATAGGCCATGGTGGCGAAGTAATTACAATATAGCAATTAAACACTGGAATGGTAGATGTGCATAAGCTGAATGTGCAAGTAGAGATACTGGAGAGCAAAGGAGCAAGATAAATAAATAAATACAGTATGGGGATGAGGTAGGTAGATAGATGGGCTGTTTACAGATGGGCTATGTACAGGTGCAGTGATCTGTGAGCTGCCCTGACAGCTGGTGCTTAAAGCTAGTGAGGGAGATATGAGTCTCCAGCTTCAGAGATTTTTGCAGTTCGTTCCAGTCATTGGCAGCAGAGAACTGGAAGGAAAGACGACCAAAGGAGGAATTGGCTTTGGGGGTGACCAGTGAGATATACCTGCTGGAGCGTGTGCTACGAGTGGGTGCTGCTATGGTGACCAGTGAGCTGAGATAAGGCGGGGCTTTACCTAGCAGAGACTTGTAGATAACCTGTAGCCAGTGGGTTTGGCGACGAGTATGAAGCGAGGGCCGACCAACGAGTGCGTACAGGTCGCAACGGTGGGTAGTGTCCTCCCTGTGGCTCAGTTGGTAGAGCATTGTGTTTGCAATGCCAGGGTTGTGGGTTCGATTCCCACGTGGGGCTAGTACAGAAAAAAAATGTATGAAATGAATTGAAATGTAAGTTGCTCTGGATAAGAGTACCTGCTATCCTTCCCTGTAGCTCAGTTGGTAGAGCATGGTGTTTGCAATGCCAGGGTTGTGGGTTTGATTCCCATGGGGGGCCAGCACAGGAAAACATTTTTTAGAAATGCATGCATTCACTACTGTAAGTTGCTCTGGGTAAGAGTGTCTGCTAAATTTAGTGTATGGGGCTTTGGTGACAAAATGGATGGCACTGTGATAGACTGCATCCAGTTTGTTGAGTAGAGTGTTGGAGGCTATTTTATAGATGACATCACCAAAGTCGAGGATCGGTAGGATGGATCACGACTGGGCAGAGGCACAGCCATATCTGATTGCCGATGCCTTGTTGTTGTTGCTTCCTAAGCAGCTGAGCTTCTGGTCAGAGCCTAGGCAAGCCTATGCTGAGAGGACAAAACAGCCCTGAGAAGGCTGGCCAGCCAGGTGGGTGGGCAGAGGCAGGCTGAGAATGCAGCAAGGGAGCTGAGGAAGAGTTGAGCAGGGAGACCCCAACATCCAGAGCTGCTGCACACAGCCCTCCATCAGGGTAAGACACTACGACAGGCAGCTCCAGCACATGTCAGGGGCGTGTGTACACTGTATGCAGTGTGGTCGGAAGCAGCAATGGCTAGGATCTGCTGTGTGTGAGGGAACGCGTCAGGCCATAGCTGAGAGAGAGAGAGAGAGAGAGAGAGAGATGCTAGGCTAATGACTCTTACCATTCAGCAGACACTTTTGGTTATGCTTTTTGCCACAGTCTTTTATAGTCTCTCATGTCTGGAGATGTTGACATTTGTAGTCATTCATGTATGGACAAATATGTGAAGCTACAGTATACGTACATATATATTGGTATATGTTCTTTACTGTATATGTTCAGTTTAAAAGGCACTTTTCGAACAGGTTGATAAAGTTGGCCTATGACTGGCCTGTATTATTCTGTTTTGCTTTTCTGCATATTCATCAATTATTTTAAAGAGGAACATGTATCTGCAGATATATTTACAGTAGATATGTGCGATATCAAACAAACATTTCTACCCAGCTGCCTGTGTTCTGACTGCATGTCTGTCAGTGAGGAGAGCAGAACCGGTGTCCAAATCTCTGTGGAGTGTTTTGTGGTGTGTTCCCTTAGCTTCCTAACTTCCTGTTGTCTGTTGTCTCAGGGGGACGCTCACGCTCGCCTGGACCATGAGCAATGAGTCTACTGTCTGGATCAGACTCACCGAGAACTCCACCGTAAGTCATTGCCAAGACCCCCTCCTCATCCTCCTTCCGTTGTGTGTGAGCCGTGTGTGCATGCCTGTGTGTTTGTGTGTGCTCTGCTAACTGCTCGAGCTGACTGTGTTCTCCTTCTATATAGCCTTACTGGCTAATAGAGAGAACATCCTGGTCTGTGCCTGAAATAATTGAATCCCTGATCTAATCTCGAGTTTAATTTCCCCTTTTAGAGAATTTACAATCTGACATCAGTGTCAGCGGTCATTAACGCTGGGGTACCATGCATATTACTGAGTGTATGGTACAGTTGTTAACCTTGGTTACTATGTGTCTGTGGTATTAAACAGATGTACTTGAGCAGCATACCACTGTATAACAGCTGTGTACTGCTGCTTCTCTTGAGCGCTTTGCATCTAACAATGCAATGGATCAAAGAAGCTGCAGAAATTCGTTTCTGATTGAACTAGCTAGTTTCCAAGCATTTGTTTTGATAGTAGGGCATCAACAGAGCAGATGCCAATGCTCAGCTATGTTGCCTTTTCAATTACCCACACATAGCACACACCCTAGAGCCAGAGTGACTTGATGTGGTGCTGGCAAGGTAAAATTTTACTATCTGGCCAGTGGAAAAGGCATTCTGCCTTGGCTGATCCAAAAGCTTTTAGATAGACTACACATAATTCTATCGAGTCCAACCTCATTCAGAGTCTGACATTTTTGATGAAACCTAAACTGTCTTAGTCAGACAGCTAGACACCCTAAAATCTTAGTCAGTTCCAGCCCACCCCTCAGAGCATATTTTCCTGTCTTAGGTGCAGACAGGTTAATAGCACAGGCCTCAATGGATTAATACCTCTGTGGCGTTTATAGATTCATGGTGCACAAACCAGTGGGGGTAAATCAATGGCTTTAAGCTGCATGCTGTAATTGGTAAGGTAATGCCTCTGCCCAGTGGGCTGTTTAGGGAGGCCTTTCTCGTAGCATTGTGTGTTTTTCACATCCAAACACTTCCTGACTGAGATGTGGCTTTTTTTGTGATCAGTCTAACCATTCCTGGTCTTACCCAATAGGTATAAGCATGTATGGAGTGTAATAATTGCTCTCTAACAAGATAAAGCAATTAAAAGAAAAACTGTTACAGAGGGAAGTGTAGAGAAGCGCAGTGTTGCTTTTTTTCTTCCATTTAGCGCTCCTGCTGCCTTGTTTCACCTGAATAGCCTGCTCACAAAGGGACCAGCGGAAGAGTTAACCAAGAGGCCCTTCTACAAGTGGCTTCTCTCTGGGCTTTGATGTTCATGTGGGAAGATGCATGGCTCTGTGTTTTTTCTCTTCTCTTCCCTCCACACACACACACACAGTCTTAGTGACTCAGGTCTCCACCCCGTCTCCCTCTCAGTAAACCCCCATACCTCTCAGGATCTTATAGCCGTGCACTTATCGTCTCAACCCCAGAACAATGAGCACACCTGTGCATACTCTCCCTCCGCCCACTCACCGCTAACAACAGTAGCATGACACACAGGCAGGGTATGATCTACCAAACCTCAATCTGAAACAATAGATTGAATAATATATGGAGATTAAATGTAATTGTCTGAAGGGGGGCATGTTTTATAGTTCCAAGGGTTCTTTTCTTTTTATCCCTGGTTTAACCACCTTGATTAGTTCTATTATATTCCATTCTTCCATCAGTCCTTCACATCCCTACAGCTTTGTCACTAGTATACAGTTCCTGCTTTCCCTCATCCTCTCTCCCATGTTTTTCCAGGGGGTCCCATTTGAGCCTGGTAAACAACAGGATGGTTACGTCCTACTGCTGGTGCTCCTGTCTATCTTCCTGGGGGGAACACTGGTCCTGCTGTCTGTCCTGCTGATCGTCTGCAGACGTTGCTGTGATGGAGACTGCCGCCATGCCAGGTCAGACCACTAGTCCAGTGGTTCCCAACCAGTGGTACTAGGACCCTGGGGGTACTTGGCCTATCCACACGGGGTACTTGAGAAGACTCATGAGAACATAGGCTTAGTGGTAAAATGCACATGAGAGGGTACTCCGGGCAGAGTAAAATTCCGTTGGTGGTACAGTAACCACGGCACTAGTATGCCTGGTTTAGTGACTATGCATGTCTATGAGTGAGATGGAGACCATTCAAATCCTGTATGCACGTGTGTCCATCCCTCTGACATAGAGTGCATGCAGAGATGTAACAATGCATGTTGTAAGTATGGTAAAAAAAAGACTGTACAGTGCATTCCGTTATTATTGAGTTCTATTGTCTGTCTACAGACCACTGTTGATCTAACATGGAAACATCATTATATTCATTTGTAAGTGATTTTTAATCGTCTTCGTTTAGAAATAGCACCTTTTCTGTATATGTTATGTCTGAGAGATACAGACTTCTATTTGTATATGATATGTTTATTCCATTTCCATGCTCCTCTCTTCTCAGTACACAGTAGCAGAGTCAGGCAGTGGCAGGCTGCAGGCTGGCCGGGATAGAGTAGTGCAGACTGGTACAAATGATGAGTGTAATGAGATTTCATAGCAGCCATCAACGCTGATTCATTTTGCGTCTCATACTGTCATAAGCTCTAGCAGCAGCGCGCACACACACACACACACACACACACACACACACACACACACACACACACACACACACACACACACACACACAGAGGAAATGAAAGCACAGAGCCGGGCAGCCAGATAAATCCCTCAAGTCATTCTCACACAGATATTATGAACTGGGTGGTTTGAGCACTGAATGCTGATTGTATATCAGACCATAAACCACAGGGATGACAAAACATTTATTTGTACTACTCTAATTACGTTGGTAACCAGTTTATAATAGCAATAAGTCATCCGCGTTGCGTCGTACCTAAGAACAGCCCTTAGCCATAGTATATTGGCCATATACCACACCCCCTCATGACTTTTTACTGAAATATCAAATCAAATTTTATTTGTCACATACACATGGTTAGCAGATGTTAATGTGAGTGTAGCGAAATGCTTGTGCTTCTAGTTCCGACCATGCAGTAATATCTAACAAGTAATCTAACCTAACAATCTCACAACAACTACCTTATACACACAAGTGTAAAGGAATGAATAAGAATATGTACATAAAAATATATGAATGAGTGATGGCCGAACAGCATAGGCAAGATGCAGTAGATGGTATAGAGTACAGTACATACATATGAGATGAGTAATGTAGGGTATGTAAACATTATATAAAGTGGCATTGTTTAAAGTGGCTAGTGATACATTTATTACATCCATTTTTTCATTATTAAATGGTCCACCCACGCTGTCTGTGTGGGTGGACCATTTCAGTTTGTCCGTGATGTGTACGCCGAGGAACTTAAAACTTTCCAACTTCTCCACTGCTGTCCCGTCGATGTAAATAGGGGGCTGCTCCCTCTGCTGTTTCCTGAAGTCCACGATCATCTTATTTGTTTTGTTGACATTGAGTGTGAGGTTATTTTCCTGACACCACACTCCGAGGGCCCTCACCTCCTCCCTGTAGGCTGTCTCGTCGTTGTTGGTAATCAAGCCTACCACTGTAGTGTCATCTGCAAACTTGATGATTGAGTTGGAGGCGTGCATGGCCACGCAGTCATGGGTGAACAGGGAGTACAGGAGAGGGCTGAGAACACACCCTTGTGGGGCCCCAGTGTTGAGGATCAGTGGGGTGGAGATGTTGTTACCTACCCTCACCACCTGGGGGCGGCCCGTCAGGAAGTCCAGGACCCAGTTGCACAGGGCGGGGTCGAGACCCAGGGTCACGAGCTTAATGACGAGTTTGGAGGGTACTATGGTGTTAAATGCTGAGCTGTAGTCGATGAACAGCATTCTAATATAGCATAAAGGAACCACAGACACTCTGACAGAGAAGAGATCTCCGCTGCTCTACTGCTCCAGAATAAGGCTGTGGTGGGAGTCAAAAACACAGTGCATCAATGAATTTAGGGCAATTACAGATAATATAATAGGGAGAATTCCTCCCCTTAGAGAAGTTATTATGAAGAGAACTGCATATATTTCATTTGTATCATAGTAGGCATTCATAGAGATCTAATTTGTAATATTTATTAGTAGAAATAATACTCTGTATTAGTATTAGAAAGAAAACCCATAGTATAGAACTGACATCCCATTCTCTACTGAAGAGGTCAAGAGGCCCATTTTCCCTGAAGGTTTCCATGTCACCTGACATGATTTACATGTGCATTGATTATGCTGCTACTAGTCAGATTGACCTTGCTGTGAGAGTATGTTTGTCCTCTCTATGTGCTCCTGTCAGCTCGCCTACAGTCTAGGGCTTAGCATATGGCTATATTTCAAATGACACCTTATTCTAGATGTAGGGCACAACTTTTGATGCGACTCTGGTCAGAAGTTGTGCACTACATACAGAATAGGGTGTTATTTGAGACGTAGCTATAGACTTCAGGGGTAAAGATATCTGTGCATTGATCGGTGCTCCTCTGTGCTGCAGGGCCAGCGACGACCCTGAGAAAACCAACACCAGCTACATGGAGGAGTCTCAGCCAGTACATGGTAAATCAAAACCCCCGTTTCTCATTTGTCAGCACTTGGAAAAATAATGTATAGAAGCTGAATAAAACACTCTTGCTTCAATGCAAATTATTGATTTAAAGTCACTAATGTTTCGGCTTGCCTCCATCAGGGTTTCTTTGTTGTCTCCAGTAAACACCCATGGGCATTGACCATATTGCTATGTACTGTACTAACCCAAGAACAAAAGGTTCTGTGAAAGTGAAGCCGTGCTCCTCTGCTACAGTATGCAGTCATGCCATGTACGGTGCATTCGGAAAGTATTCAGAGCCCTTGACTTTCTCCACATTTTGTTAAGTTACGGCCTTATTCTAAAATGAATTCAATATTTTTTTCCCGCATCAATATACACACAATACCCCACAATGATAAAGCGAAAACAGTAAAAAAATAAAAACAGTAATACCTTATTTACGTAAGGATTCAGACCCTTTGCTATGAGACTCAAAATTGAGCTCAGGTGCATCCTGTTTCCATTGATCATCCTTGAGATGTTTCCACAACTTGATTGGAGTCCACCTGTGGTATATTCAATTGATTGGACATGATTTGGAAAGGCACACACCTGTCTACATAAGGTCCCACATTTGACAGTGCATGTCAGAGAAAAAAAACAAGCCATGAGGTCAAAGGAATTGTCTGTAGAGCTCCAAGACAGGATTGAGTCGAGGCACAGATCTGGGGAAGGGTACCAAAACAATTCTGCATCATTGAAGGTCCCCAAGAACACAGTAGCCTCCATCATTCTTAAATGGAAGAAGTTTGGAACCACCAAGACTCTTCCTAGAGCTGGCCGCCTGGCCAAACTGAGTAATCGGGGAAGAAGGGCCTTGGTCAGAGAGGTGACCAAGAACCCGATGGTCACTCTGAAAGAGCTCCAGAGTTCCTCTGTGGAGATGGGAGAACCTTCCAAAAGGACAACCATCTCTGCAGCATTCCACCAATCAAGCCTTTGTGGTAGAGTGGCCAGACGGAATCCACTCCTCAGGAAAAGGCACATGACAGGCCACTTGGAGTTTGCCAAAAGGCACCTAAAAGACGCTCAGACCATGAGAAAAAAGATTCTCTGGTCTGATGAAACCAAGATTGAACTCTTTGGTCTGAATGCCAAGACTCACGTCTGGAGGAAACCTGGCACCATCCCTACGGTGAAGCATGGTGGCGGCGGCATCATGCTGTGGGGATGTTTTCAGCGGCAGGGACTGGAAACGGAGCACAGTACAGAGATCTTTGATGAAAACCTTCTACAGAGCGCTCAGGACCTCAGACAGGGTCGAAGGTTCACCTTCCAACAGGACAATGACCCTAAGCATATATCCAAGACAATGCAGAAGTGGCTTTGGGACAAGTGTCTGAATGCCCTTGAGTGGCCCAGCCAGAGCCCGGACTTGAACCCGATCTAACATCTCTGGAGAGATCTAAAAATAGCCGTGCAGTGACGCTCCCCATCCAACCAGACGGAGCTTGAGCGGATCTGCAGAAAATAATGGGAGAAAAAAACTCCCCAAATACAGGTATGCCAAGCTTGTAGCATCATACCCAAGAAGACTTGAGGCTGTAATCGCTGCCAAAGGTGCTTCAACATAGAACTGAGTAAAGGGTCTGAATACTTATCTAAATGTGATATTTTTTTATATTTTTTTGGCTTAATTTGCAACAAAAAAAATCAAGTGTCTTTGCTTTGTCATTATGAGATATTGTGTGTAGATTGATGATGAGAAAAAAACTATTTAATAGATTTTAGAATAAGGCTGTAACGTAACAATGTGGAAAAAGTCAAGGGATCTGAAAACTTTCTGAATACACTGTATATACAGACATTTCAATGTGGTTTATCTGAGGATCTCAGCTCTCTCCTGGATATAATAATTCGGGAGTACATTTACATTCATGAAGCGAGACAAAGTAATTACCTAAGGCAAGGGACATTTAGTACACAATATCATATCTGCTTTGTCCTGAATATATTAGAACAAACAAAGTTCTATTTTGAAAAGTGCATGTCATACATACAGTGACGGAAAATAGTATTTGATCCCCTGCTGATTTTGTACGTTTTCCCTCTGACAAAGAAATGATCAGTCTGTAATTTTAATGGTAGGTTTATTTGAACAGTGAGAGACAGAATAACAACAAAAAAATCCAGAAAAACGCATGTCAAAAATGTTATAAAATGATTTGCATTTTAATGAGGGAAATAAGTATTTGACCCCTCTGCAAAACATGACTTAGTACTTGGTGGCAAAACCCTTGTTGGCAATCAGAGGTCAGACATTTCTTGTAGATTGCCACCAGGTTTGCACACATCTCAGGAGGGATTTTGTCCCACTCCTCTTTGCAGATATTCTCCAAGTCATTAAGGTTTCGAGGCTGATGTTTGGCAACTCGAACCTTCAGCTCCCTCCACAGATTTTCTATGGGATTAATGTCTGGAGACTGGCTAGGCCACTCCAGGACCTTAATGTGCTTCTTCTTGAGCCACTCCTTTGTTGCCTTGGCCGTGTGTTTTGGGTCATTGTCATGCTGGAATACCCATCCACGACCCATTTTCAATGCCCTGGCTGAGGGAAGGAGGTTCTCACCCAAGATTTGACGGTACATGGCCCCGTCCATCGTCCCTTTGATGCGGTGAAGTTGTCCTGTCCCCTTAGCAGAAAAACACCCCCAAAGCATAATGTTTCCACCTCCATGTTTGATGGTGAGGATGGTGTTCTTGGGGTCATAGGCAGCATTCCTCCTCCTCCAAAAACAGCGAGTTGAGTTGATGCCAAAGAGCTCCATTTTGGTCTCATCTGACCACAAAACTTTCACCAAGTTGTCCTCTGAATCATTCAGATGTTCATTGGCAAACTTCAGACGGGCATGTATATGTGCTTTCTTGAGCAGGGGGACCTTGCGGGCGCTGCAAGATTTCAGTCCTTCACGGCGTAGTGTGTTACCAATTGTTTTCTTGGTGACTATGATCCCAGCTGCCTTGAGATCATTGACAAGATCCTCCCGAGTAGTTCTGGGCTGATTCCTCACCGTTCTCATGATCATTGCAACTCCACGAGGTGAGATCTTGCATGGAGCCCCAGGCCGAGGGAGATTGACAGTTCTTTTGTGTTTCTTTAATTTGCGAATAATCGCACCAACTGTTGTCACCTTCTCACCAAGCTGCTTGGCGATGGTCTTGTAGCCCAATCCAGCCTTGTGTAGGTCTATAATCTTGTCCCTGACATCCTTGGAGAGCTCTTTGGTCTTAGCCATGGTGGAGAGTTTGGAATCTGATTGATTGCTTCTGTGGACAGGTGTCTTTTATACAGGTAACAAACTGAGATTAGGAGCACTCCCTTTAAGAGTGTGCTCCTAATCTCAGCTCGTTACCTGTATAAAAGACACCTGGGAGCCATAAATCTTTCTGATTGAGAGGAGGTCAAATACTTATTTCTCTCATTAAAATGCAAATCAATTTATAACATTTTTGACATGCGTTTTTCTGGATTATTTTGTTGTTATTCTGTCACTCACTGTTCAAATAAACCTACCATTAAAATTATAGACTGATCATTTCTTTGTCAGTGGGTAAACGTACAAAATCAGCAGGGGATCAAATACTTTTTTCCCTCACTGTATATACATGCACACACTTAGCATGGTGCTTGCCTGGATCATAGGTTCGATTCTTCCATTGACCAACCTTCCACCAGACACTGAACTCCCTCCCTCCCTCCCTCTCTCACCCCCCCAGGACAGATCACCATCCGTGTAGACGAGTCAGACTGTCTATCGGCCGCAAGCTCCCACGTGGACATGGAGACAGAGCGCTTCCTGTCCACAGGCACCCAGGGTGGCCGCCGCGTCTCTTTCAATGAGGTGGCACTCTTCGACCACGGCAAGAAGGCCCAGGAGAAAGGCCGTAGGTCAGACAGATTCCTCCGCCAGACACCCACTCACTCCCCCGCAGTAGACTACTCTGAATACGCTCATATTCTACAATATAATACAACGATGGCCTTAGCAACAAGCTGTTTGTGTGTTTAAAACCGGTGAAAAGATTGGCTCTTACTTTGTTACATTAGAAGACATTATGGAGACACTTTGTAAGAGCCATCTGTGTAATACATAATAAAGGCAGTTGGAAGAGCTGTTATGATGCTTTATTATAAGGTAATAATAGGGACTGATGCTCTGAAAATGCATCATACACACATTATTCATAGAAAGGATTTCCAAAATGCAGACATACTTGCATAACATAATTTTGCGGTGTAGCCTACTTTCATAATGTATTATGTATGGTATGGTAACAAAGCTCTGTATGATCCAATGACTGAATATATGAATGGACAAAGCCATCGATCACATGACACCATTCATTCCTATGTGAAGCCTCAATAGCGCATTGAAGCCAAATGTTGGTTATGATGGCTTCTCAGGGAGAAATAAAATCAGAGAGGAAGAGGTGAAGCGAGAGGTTTTACTCAGCCCAAAATCTGTCCACGAAATAAGCCCACAAAGTTTTGATTTTTTTTTTATGGAGGTGGGATGACTTGGGAGCAATCAGCCAATGAAAAATAAGAAGGCCTAAATGGCACTGTCACAGATGCTATAATGGTGCAGTTACAAAGATGACTCATATATCTATCTCTATGTCCTGCTGTTCATAAGCATATCTACCCTGTCATTGGTTTGAATGGTCCCACCTGATCTTGCCTCCTCCTGCTTGCCTTCCATCTTTGAGGACATGTATTTCCATTCTTAGATCGGTCACTTGACTATCTTGTCAATATAATAGACAATCTTTGATAACGTGCAGTTTGAGCTACTCCAGGAAGTGACGTTGCAGGCTAGCACAGTGCTACCCCCTCTCAATGAGTAAATCAAGTTGAAGGGCGACCGGAGTACTACAGGCTGCCATTAGCAAATAAATTATCCTTATTACTACTTCTCTATGCAATTTTTTATTAATTGGTTTAAGGACATACACTACATGACCAGAAGTATGTGGACACCTGCTCGTCAAACATCTCATTCCACAATTATGGGCATTAATATGGAGTTGGTCCCCCCTTTGCCTCCACTCTTCTGGGAAGGCTTTCCACTAAATGTTGGAACATTGCTGTGGGGACTTGCTTCCAGTCAGCCACGTGCATTAGTGAAGTTGGGCTCTGATGTTGGGCAATGAAGCTTGGCTCGCAGTCGGCGTTCCAATTCATCCCAAAGGTGTTCGATGGAGCTGAGGTCAGGGCTCTGTGCAGGCCAGTCAAATTCTTCCACACCGATCTCAACAAACCATTTTTTTATGGATCTCGCTTTGTGCACAGGGGGCGTAGTCATGCTTAAACTGGAATGGGCCTTCCTCAAACTGTTGCGACAAAGTTGGAAGCACAGAATTGTCTAGAATGCTGTAGCGTTAAGATTTCCCTTCACTGGAACTAAGGGGCCTAGCCCGAACCATGAAAAACAGCCCCAGACCATTATTCCTTTTCCACCAAATTTTACAGTTGGCACTATGCATTTGGGCAGGTAGCGTTTTCCTAGCATCCACCAAACCCAGATTTGTCCATCGGACTGCCAGATGGTGAAGCGTGATTCATCACTCCAGTGAACGTGTTTCCACTGCTCCAGAGTCCAATGGCGGCAAGCTTTACACCACTCCAACCGACGCTTGGCATTGTGCATGGTG
Organism: Salmo trutta; assembly: GCF_901001165.1. NCBI lineage: Eukaryota > Metazoa > Chordata > Actinopteri > Salmoniformes > Salmonidae > Salmo > Salmo trutta. The sequence continues at coordinate 19,578,133 of NC_042973.1, forward strand.
ATCTTAAGCTTGTGTGCGGCTGCTCGGCCATGGAAACCCATTTCACGGAGCTTGCATTGAACAGTTCTTGTGCTGACGTTGCTTCCAGAGACAGTTTTGAAATTAGTAGTGACTGCTGCAACCGAGGACAGACAATTTTTACACACTTCAGCACTCCGCTGTCCCGTTCTGTGAGCTTGTGTAGCCTACCACGTTGCGTCTGAGCCGTTGTTGCTCCTAGGCGTTTCCACTTCACAATAACAGCACTTACAGTTGACCGGGGCAGCTCTAGCAGGGCAGAAATTTTAGGAACTGACTTGTTGGAAAGGTGGCATCCTATGACGGTGATATTTTGAAAGTCACTGAGCTCTTCAGTAAGGCCATTCTACTGCAAATGTTTGTCTATGGAGATTGCATGGCTGTGTGCTCGATTTTATACACCTGTCAGCAACGGGTGTGGCTGAAATAACCAAATCCACTAATGAATGGGTGTCCACATACTTGTGTGTATGTAGTTTTTATCTGTTTTTTAGAAGCAATTATTGGTACCATGATTGTCTTTGAATTTTTATTTAGTTACGTATACAAACATTGGCCATGAAGATTGCCATTTTTCCATTCACTATAATGGGGGATCCTGTTTTCTGCTAACCATGCCTACGGTACCGAGGTCGGCCTTGAATTTCCGTGGCTTCATTGAGAGGAGGCGGTCCTTCTCCACTCATGTGCTGTCTCTCTCTCCCTCTCTCTAAATCTTTCTCTCTCTCTCTCGCTCTCACTCTCTCTCTGACTGTCCGAATTCTTTGCTTGAGCCCCACCTCATTCTGATGTGCAAATGAGGGTTGAGACATATTCTGTAGGGCAAAATACACAATACAGCTGAGTCTTGAGTTTGAAGTGAGAATTCCTCAGTGTGTTCCTGCCCAGTACTAAAAGGCTTGATCCAACAAATGAAACACTTGATGATTAGTGAAATCAGGTGTAGTGATAGTTGAGAAGAAAACCCTTCACTCCCTGCAGGTCCCAAGGAGTAGGATATAATAACATTCCTTGAAAGTGACAGCAGCACTTCTATTGTGTCAGCCTCTAACTCTCTGAACTGTTTGTCATGTTTCTCAACCCCTTTCCACTTCAGGTTTACGTTGACCGAGGGTGACTTCCACCACCTGAAGAATGCGCGACTCACACACCTCCACATCCCGCCACTGGCCCTCAAGATTGTCACCATCCACGAGTGTGAGTCATCCGAGAACAGCATCGCCATGACGACCCGCCCCGCCGCCAAGTCCAGCCTCTCCATCTTCCAGGTGACAGCCGGTCTACTGTGCTGCTATTAGCAGTGATACATCATTAGTCATGACTGGGCCCATTAGGCCATCCATCAATGTGGGGCCCACAACATGTATCAAGCCTATCAAATGCAGCCCATGGATAATTCTGCTTCCTCATTCCAATGGGCCATATACATTGATTTTGCAATTATCTGAGGTTTCTCAGTCATTTTGCGATGGACTTGCTTGAACTTGATTTGTCACTAGCTACTAGGCTAACGACCGCTCCCAGTCCCGATGTAGAATTCAGTCTGTGTATTTGTATCCTCCTGGCTGTGCCTTGATGGTGTATATTCTGTGTATGTGCATGTGTTTGCGTGTATGTTTGCATTTGTGTGTGTTGGCGTGTGTGTGTAGCCGGCTTTGTGTGCCCGACGGCCCCTGTGTCCCCTGCCCCAGACAGCATTGACCAGTCTGAGTGTCAGCCCCAGCTCAGCCCTCCCTGGGGACACCCTTAACTCGGTGGTGGACACCAGCTTCAGTGAGAGTCCCCTGGCCCCGGGTCCCAAGGAGCCCAGCACCAGCAGCGTGAGTCACTTACCCCTATCTGTCAATCAACCCAATAATCAACCAATCACATTTTATATTATGTGCAATATTGAACACTACGTTAAGAGACTCGGTTAATCATTCATCATCACATACAAAGTGTCTACCTACATATGACAGGGCTGAATGGCAGTGTTGTTGGGTTGAATCTAAACCTTTATGTTTTAATTAACATTTTACTATGGAATACAGTTCGCCACTAGTCATGTGTATGATGGGTCTGAATAGAGAATATCATTTTTATTTGATTAATTTCTTGGATCAGCTTTGAAATGTGCATATAGAATTGGAGTTAGATCATTTAAATGGAGAATTGACATGATTGGAAATATACAAATGTGTTGCACACACACAATAGCACACACTAAGCTTGAGTGAACATTGAAGCCAAGAGGTTATTATGAAGCCTCTGATGTGTGAGAGGAGAAGTAAGGAGTGTGGATCCACAGTGTCCCTAGTCTCTCTGTCTTAATGACAACAGTGGTGGAGGATGATGGATAAATAAGGGAGAGCCTCTGGAACAGCCTTGTCAAGGGAGATTACAGACACCGCTGCTCCCCACATTTGCTCATGGCTCCTGGCTGCTCACTGGCCCCACTCTCCCTCTCCGTGGTAGATAGGAGAAAGTTAACAGTTGCATGGAAAATTGTATAATTTTTGTTTTTCTTAACCTTGGGAGGAAGGAGAGAGAGATTAAAATCACATATTTATATCAACTTCTATTTGTTCTTAGAGTATCTGTCATATTTTATTGTTGTCCACACAATATGGACAACTCCCTTATATCCCCTCCCTCTCTCTCCCCCAGATTGAGGTGATGGTGTCTGGCTCCAGGAATGGGGGAAGTCCGTCTTTGAGTGAAGGGGCGTCGGTGACGTCTGTGACGGGTGCATCTCCTGGCACAGGGGTGGGGCAGGGCCCTGTGCTGCAGTTCTTCACCAAGCTGAGGCGCCATGCCAGCCTGGAGGGAGCCAGCCCATACTTCAAGATCAAGAAGTGGAAGCTAGACAGCAGCCAGCGGGCCTCCAGTCTGGACACCAGAGGTACAGGACACTTGGCTTTTAATATCTATTATTATGTTATGATGATATGCTTATGTACAGATTGATGGAGCATCAGCTTGGATTTACATGATCGTTTGTTTTTTGGATTTAGTGTACAAATTCTATTTTGATCTGGGCCTGGTTTAACAAAAGCATCTTAAGGCTAAGTTCATCATTAGAACCACAATGAACTTAACCTTAAGATGCTTTTGGGAAACCGGCTCCTGTTCCGTTGTGGAAAAAGACAATGCCTCTTAAGAATGAGGTCCCACTTTAAGAGGCTTCACCATACTGGCAAGGTGCATAGTGCACAATAACACACAAACATGTACACAGGGCTCTCACACTGTGCTCACACGCTAACAGATGGTTTTATGACGTAGGGCTCTTCTCTTCCAAGGCATTGTGAGTCTAACTGAAGCCTCCCCACAGATCCCCTCATACACAAACACACATACCACTCCCTTTCCCGCTTCCCCTATACTCAGGGAACAACAGAGCACACAGGACTAACACCCCCAAAATATCTCAAAGCCTGCTGGGATCTCTTCATGACATCATTGTGACACATATGTCACCTCCAGATAAATTTTGATGCTGTCTTCAGATATGCTGAACATTCACTATGGTGAATGTTTGTGCCAACGTCCTTTTCCATCCCATGTCCCTCTGTACCCTCGGACTAATGTGTAAGGTCCTCTGTCTCTGTGTGTCAGGGTCCCCTAAGAGGAGGCAGTTCCAGCGGCAGCGCGCTGCCAGCGAGAGCATGGACCAGGAGGATAGCGACGACCACCACATTGACCTTATCCAGTACATTGCCAGCACCCAGGACGCCACCTATCACCCCTGCCGCCCCTCAGCCTCGGCCTGCCTCCTGCCCCCCTCCTCCCCCCCCACGCCACCACCCTCCCTCGGCAGGTATCTTTAATTCCCTCACCATCCTTCCACCCCACTGCTTTGCCTCCGTCATCACTACAGTAGATGGTGCCTCTCTCCTTAACGGAAGAATTAGTCACAGTTGCCTCTAGACACTGATAGGTCAGTTTTGCATATTTTTTCCTGTTAAGGTCAGGATTTGGGGAGAGTAAGCTGATCCTAGATCTGTGCCTACTGGCAACTTTTACCCACAGCTGCTTAACAAGCTAGCCCATTCCATCGCTGACGCAGAGTGATGGACAGGAATAGTTGTCAGGGTCAATGGCTGCGTTTCAACTCATGAAAGACACACCCTCGTCCGCTTACCCTCGCTTACGCCCTTGGGGGAATCCCCGCGGCCATATCTGTCGTCGGTCCAAATGATTAGCCAAGCAAGGGAAGTTTGCAACGTAAGCCCCTCAGCCCTTGTTTTTAATGGAGTTTGCGAATGTACAATTATGTTCACTTTGGGGCCTGAAATGCCTCATAATTCAATTTGCGATGATTGTACATCCTCTAAGAAAAGTCAGTCAAAACTTAAAACCTCAACGTCAATATGGAGTCAACATACAAGTGTAGGTAAAAACGAATGTAAATAAGTTCAATTGTGCTACTAATGCACATGGCGGCACAAACACATCTCGTAAAAGTAATGATGTTTTTGTTTGGTTATCTTTCGGAAATTGTACAAATAAATTTTTTTCCTCCTAAATAACCGTGACCAGTAAGATCACAATGTAGGGAGGTTCAACACATTTGCAAAGCACATGACATTGGTGCATTGCAATTCAGTGGTTCGTGGACAACATGCTAATACCATTGCAAGTCATGGTGACCACTTGTAATCACAGCGGCTGCAAACATCAGACATCAGATGTGTGTATGGGCGTCATGAGAGTGCTCTGTGACTGACTCTTGTACTGTGTGTGTGTGTGTGTGTGTGTGTGTGTGTGTGTGTGTGTGTGTGTGTGTGTGTGTGTGTGTGTGTGTGCATGCGTGCGCCTGTCTTCGTACTTGTGTGTGTCACCACAGGTTAGAGGTAGAGGTGGTGGTGGAACCCAGCTGCAGCAGGGGCCAGGGGCTGGAGGTGATCGGCTTGTCCCCAGAGCCCCAGGACGAGGCAGCGAGCCTGGGGGACTGTAGACAGGAAAGCTCGGCATCAGACCACCAGGCCCTGTACAGAGACATCTGGACGCTCCGGGCCTCCCTGGAGCAGTACGGCTCCTCAGACCAGATCAACAACAACGACAGGGACTCTGTCCGCAGCGATGCTGACAGTGTCTGCTCTCTGAGGGGGCAGACCAAGAGGGGGGGGCTGCCCAGTTACCTCTCCCAGGACATCGGGGATGGGCCCAAGGGGGATGTGGAGCTGCCCATGGATGAAGGGATGGGAGAGAAGGAGAAAGGGGGGAAGCAGGACAGTGTGAAGTCAGAGAGGGGCAGTGACGGGGAGTCAGGGAACCGTAAGTTAATGCAGATGGACAGTGGCTATATGTCTATAGAGGCTCCATCACGGGCGCCAGAGGAGCTGAGACTGTTTGGCAGTAGTGGCAGCAGTGGCAGTATAGACAGGTCGGCCTTGGAGAAGAGACACTACTTCACCAGTGCAGGGCGCACTGGCACGGTGGTCGAGAGCTTCGAGGTCCGCATCTTCGAGGAAGAGCCAGACGAGGAGACGCCGGCGGGTGCAATGGGCGGCATGACCATAGAAACGGCCAGGTCTCCCCTGGGCTGGTCTCCGTACGGTCAGATGTTCACCCCACGAGAGGTGCAGCCGCACCCCCACCCCCCCTTATCAATTCACCACCGTGACTACAGCATCGACGAGAAGACGGACGCGCTCTTCCACGAGTTCCTCCGCCACGACCCCCAGTTTGACCAGCAGGAGACGCCGAAGAAACATCGCTCGCGCATCCACCTCCGCAAGCAGTGGCAGCGCCACAAGCAGTACAGTGACCCAGGCGTTCGCTACCAGTACCACTCCTTTGAGAGGCAGCGGAACCCCCTCCGACGAGGCGATAGCGTCAACTACCCGCTGGACACAGGCTACCACAGCACGCTTCCACGCATCATCAGTGCGCCTGACGAGGAGGCCAGCGAGGGGACCCCCAGCACCCCCCAGACGCCCAAGGCTGAGGCAGTGGTGGCGGGAGGGGCAGAAAGTGCCGAGGTGGAGGAAGGAGACAGGAGAGAGAGTCCCAGCAGTAGCTGTGGCAGTAGCACCGTGACCATCACAGACGACAAAGGGATGGCGTCCTGTTCCCCTCCCCCTGTCCCAGAGAGAGATGGTCTGCTAGGGGAGCAGCCCGACCCCCAGGAGGACACTAGGCAGGCAGAACACCCCCTTGAGCCACCTGATGAGCCCCCCCAGCCCCCTGACAAGGGCTACGGCCCACAGACCATCACAGCCGAGCTGACGGACAAGCTGAGCGCCACCCTGGACGAGCGGCTGTACACGGGCCTGCGACGGACAAAGGACCCGACGGCGGTGACTGAGTGTATGGTGACAGTCACTCACGCCTCCCCCGACCACAGCCCAGTGTAGCATGTCTCCAGTCCTCCACCACTCCTCCCTGATCTTTGTGTTTGATTTGATTTCAGTCTGTGCCAGGTAACTGCGATGTCTCTGTCTGAATTAGCATGTTCTAGACCCGTAACATGAAAACAGGCTACACTATACAGTATCATGTAGACTAGCTGAAGAATCCACCCCTAGATAGTGTCTACAGTACCGTGGTGTCTCTGACTGCTATGATTCCTTTCTCCTCTGAGAGAAGTGACAATGTTAAAGGGACACGCCACTCAAACTATCTTTTGGTATTTTTTTTCATTAGTCCACTGTTGATACAGTACCAAAAGGTTTAGCATGTCAGCAGTCAGGTTTCCAAGATATTGGACTTTCAAGAAGCAAAGTGTCACTGGCCACATCATCATGATGACACTTTGCTTCTTGAAAGGCCAATAGCATTTTGGGACTGTATAAATCATTAATCAGCCGATTAATGGAAAAAAAGTGTAATAATTATGGATTCTTTTGGGGGGGGGGGGGGATTTTCCCTTTAAGAGCCAGTATGCCCTCTGCACTAGTCTATCCACTGTGAAACCAGGTGCTATTAAACATCTAAAGATCTGGATACAAAGTTTACCTGGGCCCTATAGACCAGTCCTGGCTGAATATCAAAATAGGTTTATCTATGTTTCCATGACTTTTTCATCACTTCATTTGTTACATATGGCTCCGGATATATGTTGTCTTTGGCCATTGACATATGTCATATTCTTTCCATGTGGCATTTTGACTCTTGAAGTCATCATAATTGTTTTACAAATGATTAGGTATCCCTGATATTTTTTTAAGCCAAATTTCACATTGTCCACATATTAGTTTGAACATGTTTCTCGGGACATATGAATATAGTAATCTACTACTTCAGCACCGTATTGGTCATTAATTGAAGCAATTCCGTAAATTGTAATGTATGATTGAATGTTTTCGTCCAGATTTCTGTTGAATCTTGATGTAATTGAATCAGAATCTATGGGACTAGGAACAGATGACAGTCGACCATGAAGTTGATGGAGAAGATGAATTGTTTCTCATACGCTGTCATTAAATGGATATGACGCGGGCCGAGGCTCTCCTAATTTGGACACTGACTATATTACAGCATTTATATAATTACAGCCTCATCATATCCACTCTGGATCAGAGCATTATCCTTCATCAAATGTCCCTGTCGCTGAATGTCTGGACTCATGTTTCTATTCAAAGATGTTCTTAAAGGGGAAAACTGCTTTCCAGAAAAGTTATGGTTGTTAGGACATGTTGTTCAATGCCATTGTATTAATTGTTGACAGATTTGATTTAAATGTGTCTATGCTCGGTTCATATTTCCTCTGCTTGTGACAATAAGTGGCTTACAGGAGGCCAGGGTGAGAGTTAAATTCCAGGTTTTTGACTAATTTCTGTGTCAGAAAAACCTAGTCTGCAAATAGAGGGATTGTAGTAGTGTTACTGACAACTCTGTTAGGAGCACATATCAAAGGCAGGCTCCCTTGGCCTCCCCCAACAGTGTTGGTTAGTGCAGGTCTATAGCTATAACAGTTTAAATTAAGGCTTTGAATGGGGCCAATGTTGCTCTCGCAGACATTTGCGTTAATTGAATTTCTTCATGCTTTCTCGTGCATGGGTTCACCGAACAGGCTTTTTTTGTTTGCTTATATTCTGTTGTTTCCCCCTCCTTCTGTGAAAGTAGACAACGCAGCAGCGATCCCCCTGGGCTATAAGGACTGCACTTCCAAACCAGAACAAATTCCACATTTTCTCCTCTGACTTCCTCTGTATAGACTTTGCCACCCAATGCTGCCATTCAAGTATAACCGCATTATCAGATTATGTTTTATGGGCCAAAAGAAGGCAAGGAATGGCATGCCCGTTCCAGAATTACCTTGGAAACTATTTTGCACTTAGCTGTGTAATGGATGGGAGTGTGCTGCTTCTCCCACATGCTACAGTCAGCAGCAGCAGCTCTGGCTCCCAGCTCTCTGACCCAAACTGTAAAAAAATCCTGTTGTTTTTACGGTAACTTGCTGGCAGCCAGTTACTGTACCTTTTATTACAGTAACTTACAGGTATGTTATCGTAAATTCAAAAGAAACTTTGGTTTAACAGTACTGTAAACTTTATCCCCAGTTTCCTCAGAAGCTAGTTATTGCTTCACGTTCAGAGGAAAATGCTGCAGGAAAAGGTGCTGAATATGAATCAAAAAACGAAGGGGTCCCCCTCCCTTAGTAGTCCTCTCTGCTTGGTCTCTGGCTGAGGGTGTAACACAATTAAGATTAAGATCACTTTATTGGTCAATTGTACACAAGGTCCAACCGAAATTTGACTTCTGCTTTATCCCAACCCCTCCGAAAGACACGCATACAGATAACTGCCAAAATGATGGATTCAATGTATATTGAAAGCAGGTGCTTCTGAGTTAAACGATTAACATCCAAGCATGCTTAGGGTCATTTATCTGACTTGCCTAGTTAAATAAAGGTTAAATAACAATTTAAAATAAATAAATGTATAAAAGTGCTGGGGAGGCCATTATTTTGGCTACCATGGAAACGCTCCCATAGAATGACAATGCCCCCATCCACAGGGCACGAGTGGTCACTGAATGGTTTGATGAGCAGGAAAACAATGTAAACCATATGCTATGGCCATCTCAGTCACCAGATATCAACCCAATTTAACTCTTACAGTATGGGAGATTCTGGAGCGGCGCGCGAAACAGTGTTTTCCACCACTATCAACAAAACACCAAATGGTGGTATTTCTCATGGAAGAATGGTGTCACATCCCTCCAATAGAGTTTCAGACACTTATAGAATCTATGCCAAGGTGCATTGAAGCTGTTCTGTCTCATGGTGGCCCAATGCCTTAAGACACTTTGTTGGTGTTTCCTATGTTTTGGCAGTTACCTGTACACACACCCATACACACACACACACACACACACACACACACACACACACACACACACACACACACACACACACACACACACATATATATATATATATATATATATATATATATATACATACATATATACATATACATACATATGAATACATATATATATATATATATACACACACACACACAGGTTGGTGCAAGGGGCTGCCACACTGGGCACCTGTGGAGCAGTTGTTGTGGGGGAGTTAAGTGCCTTGGTCAAGGGCACAACGGCAGGCAATGGCATCTAGGATTTGATATTAGCAACCCTTCGGTTGCTAACTCTGTTCCTGACAGATTTTTCCCAGCAGACCTGGGACACAAACTGGCAACCCTCCAGATGCTGGCTCGCCTCTCTAACTGCTAGGCTACCTGCCATTGCAATAAAGATAGACATTTCTGTAATTGGAAAAGAGGGAGATATTTCTAGCTGTCATTTCCCTATGTTTGGGTGTGATTGTGCTACTTCACAGTCCTGGGGAATCAGATCTGTTTCCTCTAACATGGAGATCAGACAGCTCCTTGTTATAGCAGAGTGGACTCACAGGCAGAAGGCACCTTCCCTCATTAGACAAACAATGCTCAAGATGAAAGGTGGTGAGAGGGCTTGAATTTGTCTTCTAGTGTGGAGAGGCTAGTGACTCCTTCACTTAGCCCACACATCAGTGCACATTACGTCACCATGGGAAACCCAGGGGCTTCACGTTTCAGCACAATATTGTGTCATTACCAGGTGCCTTTATGGAGGTGTTGGAACATCATCAAGGAAGGAAAAAGACCAATCCTTCAGCCAGTCACCTTAGGAACAAACAAGATCAGATGCCTTTGAGGTTACTGGTCACTTAGCATTCTCTGATTATTGTCAGAAATTAGAGGTATAGTGCATCATTTCTGCCATTTAGTTGAATTGATGGAAGAAAGGGGGTGAAAACTCCAACTTAATGAAAAAGACTAGAGGGGCGAACAAATTAGTACATTTGTACAGAAATTAACTTTGTTGTGAGATACAAGCACAATGTTGGAGGAGCTAATGTAGTCTATGCCTTTTATTAGGTGTAGACATAACTGGAGGAGATAATGTAGTCTATGCCTTTTATTAGGTGTAGACATAACTGGAGGAGATAATGTAGTCTATGTCTTTTATTAGGTGTAGACATAACTGGAGGAGATAATGTAGTCTATGTCTTTTATTAGGTGTAGACATAACTGGAGGAGATAATGTAGTCTATGTCTTTTATTAGGTGTAGACGTAACTGGGGACACTGGTCAAATACTTTTTGTATACTAACAAGTAGCCTGTCCAATGCATTGATGCATTACGGTGCATAGGTTTGCATGACAATTAACCATTTTAATACATATCGCCATGTTTCTCAGAACTACTGTACCAAATGATTCCATGGTTGTTGGTCGACACTTTGTTTGAGGCAGAACATAGACATTTAAATCAGCACTGGTACTTCTAGAGGTTTTGTATTCTATGACATCTACCTTTGTTTAGGAGTCATGCAATGCTAACTGATATGCTATGATTGTGAAATTTATTTCCATGAAAGAAAAATATATATATTTCTGTATTCCTGCTTGTTAGTTATTACTGCTCAATTTCTCAAAGAACTAGTTAAAAAAGTAGAGCTTTATAAACAACTTAGCCTTTGTTGACCCAGACCTATTTGAGCCTTGAGGGACCAAACAATTTAAAATGTTATTTTGGGGTTTTCCAATCAGTAAATAAATGAATGAAGCATTAATGATTGTGGTTTGTCTCATTTCAACCTTTTAATGGTACTCAGAGGAAAAAGAAGAGGAGGACGAGAAGAGGAGAAAGGCAAGGTGACTGCAACTCTTTCCTTCAACCTCCCTCACTTCTTTCTCCCATCTTTCCTTCCCACTCCAGTGTGTTGTTCCCTCCAGGTGTTGAGGGTCGACACATGTTGTTACGTTACAGCCTTATTGTAAAATGGATTAAATTATCATGTTCTCATCAATCTACACACAATACCCCATAATGACAAAGAGAAAACTGTTTTTTAGAAATTTCAGCAAATTGAAAAAACAGAAATACCTTATTTACCTAAGTATTCAGACCCTTTGCTATGAGACTCGAAATTGAGCTCAGGTGCATCCTGTTTCCATTGATCATCCATTGAGATGTTTCTACAACTTGGAGTCCACTTGTGGTAAATTCAATTGATTTGACATGATTTAGAAAGGCACACGCCTGTCTATGTAAGGTCCCACAGTTGACAGTGCATGTCAGAGCAAAAACCAAGCCATGAGGTCGAATTGTTCGTAGAGCTCCGAGACAGGATTGTGTCGAGGTACAGATCTGCAACATTCAAGGTCCCCAAGAACACAGTGGCCTCCATCATTCTTCAATGGAAGGAGTTTGGAAGCACCAAGACTCTTCCTAGAGCTGGCCACCCGGCCTAACTGAGAAATCGGGGGAGAAGGGCCTTGGTCAGGGAGGTGACCAAGAACCCGATGGTCACTCTGACAGAACTCCAGAGTTCCTCTGTGGAGATGGGAGAAACTTCCAGAAGGACAACCATCTCTGCAGCATTCCAACAATCAGACCTTTATGGTAGAGTGGCCAAACGGAAGCCACCCCTCAGTAAAATGCACATGACAGCCCGCTTGGAGTTTGCCAAAAGGCACCTAAAGGACTCTCAGACCATGAGAAACAAGATTCTCTGGTCTGATGAAACCATGATACAGAGTACAGAGATCCTTGATGAGAACCTATTCCAGAGTGCTCAGGACCTCAGACTGGGGGCGAAGGTTCACCGTCCAACAGGACAATGACCCTAACAGCCAAGATAATGCAGAAGTGGCTTCAGGACAAGTCTCTGAATGTCCTTGAGTGGCCCAGCCAGAGCCTGGACTTGAACCCAACCGAACATCTCTGGAGAGACCTTAAAATAGCTGTGCAACGACGCTCCCCATCCAATCTTCCAGAGCTTGCGAGGATCTGCAGAAAATAATGGGAGAACCTCCCCAAATACAGGTGTGCCAAGCTTGTAGCGTCATACCCAAGAATACTTGAGGCTGTAATCGCTGCCAAATGTGCAAAGTACTGAGTAAAGGGTCTGAATACTTATGTAAATGTCCTTTTTATTTTTTTTTCATACATTTGCAAAAATGTCTAAACCTGTGTTTGGTTTGTCATTATGGGGTATTGTGTGTAGATTGATGAGGGAAAAAAACGATTTAATACATTTTAGAATAAGGGTGTAACGTAACAAAATGTGGAAAAAGTCAAGGGGTCTGAAAACTTTCCGAATGCACTGTATGCACCAGAGCCAAAGCACATCAATTAATAATGATTCCACAGTGATAAGGATTCCCTGTCTATAGCAGAGCGGAGGGAAAGTATGGTAGCAGTCTCAGGCAATCAAATTCAGATTTATTTCTCACTAATTGGTCTTTTAACCAATCAGATCAGCTCTGGAAAAGAGCTGATGTAAAAACATCTGATGTGATTGGTCAAAAGACCAATTAGTGGAAAAAAATTGGGCTGCTTGTTTAAACCCAGCCCATAAGAACCTTATAACCATCAATATCAGCAAATATGACAGAATGATAAATGCCAGCATTCAATCAGATTCCCTGATAGGTTATTTTAATCATTGGAGTAAATCTTAGTCACATTATCACTATAATAAATAATAAACCACTAGCACTAGGGTTGCTAAACTACTGGTAATTTACCAATTTACCATTTACCGGAATCTTCAGTAATTAATAGAATCTATGGTAACTTTTAAAACATGTATTCATATATACTATTCATTTATTAAATCTGTTTATATTGTCCATGAGTTTCTAGTAGATAAACCATACTGTATGATTTAAGAAAAATAGCCAAATTAATTTAAAAAGCATCTAGTCAACAATGGCATTATTTAAAATTAACACTGGAACTCTTGCAACGGTTGACTTTTTTCACAACTGCCACCAATTTGGCGCCAAAACATTTCAAACAAAGACATATTTCTATAAATAAATAAAAGTGCACAAAAAAAAAGATATTTCATGCTGAGACCCTCATATTTAAACACCAATGGTATTCACTAAGTTTATGGTTTATATTTAGGATAATATTTTACAGCTTTGACATTCTATTTTTTAAATTTTAGAATCATCTTATTTGATTATTGTATATATTCTATATTTGATAGAGCCACAGAGGGCCAGAGATAATTACACCACACCTGTTATAATCTGAAGAACCCAAAAAGGCCTCTAGATATCTGATAAAATTCCCCAAAAACTTTAAAGTTACCAAAATGATGGTCGTTTACTGGTAAACTTAGAAAGATTTCAGTAATAAACCCTCCCTTTGCAACCCTAGACTAGCACTAATGTGTGGATTTATTTACCACCCTACAGCAAAGCTATAACTTCTGTTATTTCTATTTTGCTCTTGGTTTTATTGAAATTCTATTGTTGCATAGTTTGAGAAGCATGTTGGGTCTGTGTGAAGATTCCTCTGTTGTGCTCCAGTTCAGGATAAAGTAACACCCTGGATCAATACCTTGGCCAGGCCAGTTCTACTAAAACAAGCCCGTCACAGCAGGAGCCACATATCATCTTATCAAAGTAGGCTGCAGCCAACCCTCCCACCAGCCAATAGACCAGTAAGAATAATACATCAAAGTCAAGGTGAAGCGATCTGCAGTACAGTGCTGTGGCTCTAGAGCAGCCTGCAGGGTTGACTGCAACAGCACACTCATGTAACCAATTACAGCTGTTCTTTAAAGAAGCTGGAGAAGTGAAAAGCAGACCAAATGAATTTATGTCAGTGAAATGTCATAAGGTTTGTAATCTCGCCCATCAGTCAGCTCTCTTTCTCTCTCTCTGAACCTAGAAATTGAGCCTGGGGACTAAAGTTTAAAACTGCCTATTGTTTGATTGACCAGATACATTTATAATACAGCCACAAATAAAGAGAAATCACTGAAGAAACACAGCTGGTGAGGTTGGGGTGCATTTTATATAAATAATAATGATAAACATATTGTGGGGAATAAAACCCTGAAACAAAACCCAGACGCAAAATTAAAAACCAAGCCAAGACATTCCTGAATAGTTATGTATGCTTGGAGTATCTATAGATCCCTTTCTTTTAGCCTGCATAGCATGCAGTTTATGCATTTTATATAAATGATCATTATTATTACCAATATTGTAATTTATTGAAATGATCAATGTCATTCAATACATATCACGATGTGCGCTTTAATACAGAGTAACTGTAGGATAAACAGTGTAGTAGTCTAAAACGAGCTACATTAATACAGAGGGATCCCAGAATATGATTTGCAGAGAGGGGGAAGACCTAGTCCTCCTACCCTCTTCTTCTTCTTCTTCATTTCTTTCTGGTGCTTCACTCTTGGATCATCATCATCATCGTTATGTTGTCAGTCTTCAGACAGGCAGATCATGTGAAACAAACCACTGTAGTACAGCATGTCCTGCCATCGCATCCTGTTGGCCAGGCTGTCAAAACATTCATCTCCCCAACATCAGGGAGCAGGGAATTAGAGACCTACGAGGGAATCAAAACACACAATTAGCTCAAGACTTTTACAGTATTACTCAGTCAGTCATTTAACATGTACACAATACAGTTAGAGATGTCTGAATAATGGAGGATTCACATAGTATTACAGTCTATGACACCAATGGAACCAAGGTTTTATGGATAGTGTCCTGCATCTGTATCTGTACAGCCATTCAGTTGGCGCTGTAAGCCTCCCTGTGGCCACTCTCAGTGAGTGGGATGCCGCCCACACAGAATCAGCCAGCGTGACACGCAGAGACGGATGTGGAGGATTTCCCTCTGTGAACCAACCAGGCAGCAGGCTGTTACTGCTGGAATCTGCTGGACGTTCTGTCAGGCAGCAGGCTGTTACTGCTGGAATCTGCTGGACGTTCTGTCAGGCAGCAGGCTGTTACTGCTGGACTTTCTGTCAGGCAGCAGGCTGTTACTGCTGGACTTTCTGTCAGGCAGCAGGCTGTTACTGCTGGACTTTCTGTCAGGCAGCAGGCTGTTACTGCTGGACTTTCTGTCAGGCAGCAGGCTGTTACTGCTGGACTTTCTGTCAGGCAGCAGGCTGTTACTGCTGGACTTTCTGTCAGGCAGCAGGCTGTTACTGCTGGACTTTCTGTCAGGCAGCAGGCTGTTACTGCTGGACTTTCTGTCAGGCAGCAGGCTGTTACTGCTGGACTTTCTGTCAGGCAGCAGGCTGTTACTGCTGGACGTTCTGTCAGGCAGCAGGCTGTTACTGCTGGACTTTCTGTCAGGCAGCAGGCTGTTACTGCTGGACGTTCTGTCAGGCAGCAGGCTGTTACTGCTGGACTTTCTGTCAGGCAGCAGGCTGTTACTGCTGGACTTTCTGTCAGGCAGCAGGCTGTTACTGCTGGACGTTCTGTCAGGCAGCAGGCTGTTACTGCTGGACTTTCTGTCAGAAAGCAGGCTCCAGACTGCAGCCAGGACCTCGATCAGTCCGACTTTTACCAAACACAATATCCTGTCCAGTCCATTACGCCCAGTCTCAGCCGGGCTGTGAGTCATTCATTGCACAAACTAATATAGATTGGATGGTGTCCCCCTCCTCCCCCACGTCCTCCATTCCACCCTTCTCTCCCTTATTGTGAAAAGGCTTCTCAGTATTCTCGGATGTCTCTTGGATGATGCTGTGGAGGAGTGATCACCCTCTCCCCCTCGGCAGACTGCGTGGGAGATGCCTGCATGCCGATGACTCAGAAAGGATGCCGCTCGGCTCGTTGCTGCTATTGGACAGCTATTCCATTTCTCACTGATTAGCTGTGGTCCCAGATCCATCCATGTGACTGACGGCAAAAAACAAGTTGGAGATGATGTCATCTTATCAGTCACACTCAATTACATACAGTACTGTAGATGATGTGGCATTTCAAATATGACAATACAATTAGTTCTCCGGTCTATTTTATTTTAACTCTTTATTTTTGAACAAATAGTCAGACAAATAGTTATTTTCATATAGCACCATCACAATGTTGTAAACTATGATAAAATGCCCAAAAACATGTGGGTTAGGAAGGAATATTCTTGTCAGAAGTATTCTTCAAATCAGCATCAGAATCCCCTATTGGCTCGGGTGATGGTATTTGTGTTGGAACACAATGCATTTGTATGATCCTGTTAACCAGGCAGGGGTACAGCAGCACATTTGATGGGATCCTTAATTTCTCCTTCAGAAAGAGGAATGTGAGGCGTGAGGCAGGGGGAGCTTGTTAAAGAGTCAGAGCGCGTACTCAGGAATGACTCATAGAAAGACACTGAGGGAGAGAAAGAAAGGAGTGAGAGAGGAAGAAAGAGAGGAACCCACATGAATAAGCAGGTACCACAGGGAGAACACGGAGAGAGGGAAAGAGAAAAATAAAAAGGGCCGACAGAGAGAGAAAAATATATAGAAAAAGAGGGAGAGAAGAGAAAACCCTCGAAAAAGCTGATTATGCTACATCTCCTTTCCACGCAGTCCGCCCACACACTCCTCCTATCCTCTTCGACTCCTCTCCATCCATACAGAGCATCAGCGTCAGTCAGGGCTCTTCCTGCCTCCCCCACCCCTCTCAGTACCCTAAACTGCGTCATCCAGCCCCCATTCAGGCTCTCCACCAAACCAGCCTGCCTCTCCTCTTCTCTCTCTCCCTGGAGACACCCAGGCAGCACCACTCCACTGTTCTATTTGGCTCCATAATTACACTCACACTCTTCTGGCCTGTTGTTTACATTGAGCGGCTGAGAAGAAAGAAATCAAGGCACTGATGGATAATTACTCCAGGCAGACTAAATCAGAATCTTATTTCCCTGATATGTTGGGTGGGGGCATACATTTTCAATTAGCTGTATGTTTCAGTAGGGGATCAAGGGATCAGTTCATCCTTGTATT
Organism: Salmo trutta; assembly: GCF_901001165.1. Lineage (NCBI taxonomy): Eukaryota > Metazoa > Chordata > Actinopteri > Salmoniformes > Salmonidae > Salmo > Salmo trutta. The sequence continues at coordinate 19,595,402 of NC_042973.1, forward strand.
TGTATTTATTGAGGATCTCAGAGAAGAGAACATCTCAGATAAGACAACATCTTAGTTGGATTAAGTAGCATCATCATCTCAAGGTCACTGTCACGCCCTGACCATAGAGAGCCCTCGGTTCTCTATGGTGTTTAGGACAGAGCATGACTAGGGGGGTGTTCTAGTCATTCATTTTCTATGTTGCTGTTTGTATGGTTCCCAATTAGAGGCAGCTGGTAATCGTTGCCTCTAATTGGGGATCATATTTAGGAAGCCCTTTCTCCGACCTGCTTTGTGGGATATTGTTTTGTTTAGTGCATTGTGTGCTACGAACGGCACATTCATTTTGGTCTTTGTTGTTTCACTTTGAAATAAAACATCTGGAACTATACGCACGCTGCGCTTTGGTCCCGTCCTTCCGACGAGCGTGACAGAATATCCCACCAACGCAGGACCAAGCAGCGTGTGTTATGGAGGTTAAGGAGTTTTGGACATGGGAGGAAATCATGTCCGGATGTGAGACCCTTCCTTGGAAGGAGACACCGAGGAAGGTGGAAAGACAGCGACGATGCCGAGGAGGGGGGGCACGAGGGGTGGTCGGTGGAGCAGCGGAGAGTGGAAGAGCGGGTCATCAGTCCGGTGCCATCTGTGCCAGCTCCCTGTACTCACCCTGAAGAGCCAGAGACCGTCAGGGAGACGATGGAGAAGTTGGGAGAGAGAGAGATGTTGGTCAAGTGTGTTCTGCTCAACATTCGACCTGAAGAGCCTGTCAGCAGTCTGGTGAAGTCTGTGCCGGCTTCACGCATCTGGCCTCCAGTGCGCCTCCCCAGTCCGGTACGTCCTGTGCCAGCTCCCCGCACTCGCCCTGAAGTGCGTGTCACCAGTCCGGTGCCACCTGTGCTGGCTCCACGCACCAGGCCTCCAGTGCGCCTCCCCAGTCCGGTACATCCTGTGCCAGCTCCCTGCAATCTCCCTGAAGTGCGTGTCACCAGTCCGGTGCCACCTGTGCCGGCTCAACGCACCAGGCCTACAATGCGTCTCCCCAGCCCGGTACGTCCGGTGCCAGCTCCCCGCACCCGCCCTGAGGTGCGTGTCACCAGTAAGGTGCCACCTGTGCCGGCTACACGCACCAGGCCTCCAGTGCGCCTCCCCAGTCCCGCTCCTAGGCCGGAGCCTTCCTCTGCGCCGGTGCCCAGTCCAGGCACGGCGTCCAGTCCCGCTCCAAGGCCGGAGCCTTCCTCTGCGCCGATGCCCAGTCCAGGCACGGCGGCCAACCCAGCTCCATGGCCGGAGCCTTCCTCTGCGCCAGTGCCCAGTCCAGGCACTACGTCCAGTCCCGCTCCAAGGCCGGAGCCTTCCTCTGCGCCGGTGCCCAGTCCAGGCACGGCGTCCAACCCAGCTCCATGGCCGGAGCCCTCCTCTGCGCCGATGCCCAGTCCAGGCACGGCGTTCAGCCCGGCGCCATGGCCGGATCCGGGACCTGGGCGGCGACCCGCACCGGAGCCACCACCGACACTAGTCACCCCCCCTACCCTCCCCATTTGGTTTCAGGTTTTGCGGCCGGAGTCCGCACCTTTGGGGGGGTTCTCTATGGTGTTGTAGGTCTGGCTGTGACTAGGGGGTGTTCTAGTCAATTATATTTCTATGTTTGGGTTTGAGTATGGTTCCCAATAGAGGCAGCTGATTATCGTTGTCTCTAATTGGGGATCATACTTAAGGAGTCCCTGTTCCCACCTGCATTGTGGGATATTGTTTTTGTGTTAGTGTGTTGAGCGCTACGACTTCACGTTCATTGCATGTTTGTTATTTTCTTAGTTTCACTGTATATTAAAGATGTGGAACTCAACTCACGCTGCGCCTTGGTCCGTCCTTTCCGACGAGCGTGACAGTCACAGAATCAGTCCCAAAGGGTGTCTCCATACCCTTAAGTAATAAGGCACGAGGGGGTGTGATATATGGCCAATATACCACGGCTAAGGGCTGTTCTTATGCACAACACGGAGTGCGTGGATATATTGGCCATATACCACAAACCCCAGAGGTGCCTTATTGCTATTATAAACTGGTTACCAACAATTAGAGCAGTAACAAGAAATGTTTTGTCACACCTGTGGTATACGCGCTGATATACCACGGTTGTCAGCCAATCAGCATTCAGGGCTCGAACCACCCAATTTATAATTAGATGTAGACCACAACATTGTACAGGTGTCCTGTATGACTACTCCTTCTCCTCACCTGTCCAGTGTGTGTTCAGGGCTGGGGGTCTCGGGGCTGCTCTCACTGCTGCTTACAGTTGGACAGCTTGCGGATGCGGCTGTAGGTGGACACTCCTTTGCGTGAGGGGTTGGAGGAGGAGCTGGAGAGACGTTCTGATCGGGACCTGGTTCTGCTGGTGGTTGGGTAGTGGTCCTGGTCTGTCTCTGTGCCGCTCACACACAGGGTCCTGAGCCCCAGGCCCGGCCCCACACACCCACCCTGGTACCCGTTCTGCTCCAGCCCGTCCTCATGCACTCGTCCTGGGGAGAAGACACAGAGAGGCAGGGGTTAGAGGTCAGCGGTCTGAGATGGCTCACTAGAGAAACATACAGTATGCTGTCAGCCATCTTGTTAAGACTCCGGGTAGAAGTCGGCTTTATGCACAAATCTAGGATCAGCTTACTCCCCCAAACCATTAGGGGGAAATGACAAATTGACATTAGATCTGTGTCAGATACTGTAAGTGTCTAGTAGGAGGAACTTTTCCTTCTCACCTCCACACACTGTTAGAAACAGGTCAGAGTAATCAAGATAATGTGGGAGGTGAGCACAGAGCAGCATTGAACAACAGTTTGTAGACAGACAGAAAGTCCTGGGAGACTTGCTAAATGTAAGCCTATTTTTACTGTGTGCTTTTACAAAATGTAGGCTTATTTTTAACTTGTGCTTCTGTGGTTTGCATTTTTACAGAGATGGTTGATGACAGGCACTTTTGACTAACTGGCTAATTTCTAAGATTCTTTTATTAGGACATTTTGCATACAAATAAAACGCTGCATTCACAAACACAAGAAAAAGCACATTCACACATTAACTGTCGATGAAAATTAAAATGTCTCGCCTACAGAGAATATATTTAATTTAAAAGTGTTTCATGCTATTTCTGTGCTCTTCACTGTGTGAAAGCACAACCCAAAACAGCCTGCTTCATTTACAGCTGATATAGTTCTTCTGGAGTAAAAAAACGAAATAAAAACAAACTTGCCAAATCAAACCCTCCAGTAGCAAACAGTATTTCCACTAGCACAGAGCACAGCTATCTACATATAGGGCCAGTTTCTCCTGACACAGATTAACACTAGTCCTAAACTAAAAATCATGTTCAATTGAGATTCTTAATTGAAAAAGTGTTTTATTGGCCAAGACTAGACTTGTGTCCTAGTAAACCGTCCCGTAGTGTAGAGTAGCTGATCCAAACTGAAGTTGTTCAACAACAAAACTTCAGACAGGAAACCCACGTATTAGATGACAATACATGTGGTCTTGGCATTAGGCTCTGCTCCTTCAGGGGAGCTTACTGCCAGAGCAATGCATCAATTATTACCATTATTAATCAACTACAGGCAGTGATTGAGATATATACCAATCCCCCTCAGAAGAAAAGCAGCCAAACAGGAGCAGGCTGGGGTACAGGTGAGCTAACAGAAAACAGACTAGTATAGAGAGTAGCAGTAGTTACAGCAGCAGCAATAAGCAGCTGGTTTCACTTCATTATAGAGAGCAGAACATGTTACATCTGTCAGTCATCTGTTGCTTGAGGAACCAAGATTACAAAGTGTCTAACAGGTAAGTAAAATATGCCAAGTAGAAATAGGAAAATAAAACTCAAACTACATGACATTAATAATGAGTCATGATTTTTCATGAATTGGGCGATGAGTTGGCCTGATGTGAACACAAAGCACCAGATGACTAAAGCCACACGCATAACAACAATCATCCCCTTAATTAATCAAAATGTACATCCGCACATTATTAGACTTGTTCAATCAGAAATCCAAGCACTCTGGGCATTCTCAGCAAATGAAGACCAGCTAAATGAAGTCTGTCTGGGCGCGCTCTCTCGTCCTTTATCCCCCGTGAAGCTGTCGACACTGGGATTACTGATTAGCCTGGACCATAAATAAGTAATCAAAGGCAGCACAGTGACACTCGGGTTGCCCTCATCAAACTCCCCGTCACAGCGCCTCTCTACCATCCTTGACTCACGACTCTAACAGTGGCTGAACTGTAAAGACCTGCATCTGCCACCCCCTCTTTGACGACAGCAAAGGTGACAAAAGAAAAGGTAGAATCATACAGTGTCAGAGCGAGAGGGAGGAAAGGAGGGAGAGAAGGAAGAGGGAGGGATATACAGTGCAAGTGTGACTAAACTGACCGCAGCGGGATGACTCACCCAGTTGCCATGGCAACTTAAACACTTGCTACTCTCTAATCGGCAATTTCAAACTGCTGCTTCTGGAGCCGGCGAGCGGAGGGAGGAGGGGGGGTGTATGTTTGCGGAAATCATTGAAATAAGTGGTGGTGGTGTTGTGTGTGGGCACAAACTGAGCAAGAAAGGCTGATACGGGGGTCACAAACCAGGACGTTTGACGTCAAATACACCACAGGCCATATGCACACCTCCCTCTCTTTCTCAAAAACACCTCACCGCTCTAATGTAGTCAAGCTATGGCTCCCTCTATAGTGGGATGCATTGTTGCACAGTAAGAGTTGGTGCTCCTGGGGTGGTTTTTAGTCTCTAGATAAGCAGCGGTGGTATACTGAGCTTCCCTACACACATATAAACCCCTTAGGAATTCTAAAACCTCTTAATGCTTCAGCCTTCAGCAGAATGACAAAGAGAGAGAGCGAGAGAGAGATACAGAGATAGAAAGATATGGATTAATGGAGGAATGATGAAGAATACTGTGTGTTGTGCAGTATAGGAGGCTCAGACTGGGGAGGAGATGGGCTGGAAAATAGATTATTATGAACAAATTTAAACTCAATTGAATTTGCACATTTCTATCACACTTCTACATACTCACACTGTAGTTCTTCTTTCTCCCAAATCAGCCTCCCAACAGGCATTGCCCTACAAAGCCACGCTAGTACAAATGATTGTGATTCCAGTTATTTTTAAGCTCTATTCTACATGTTTTAACAGCCACAGCATGGCACAGAGAGCAAACACAACAGACTGACGGCAGCAAGGGAAAATTAAAGTATAGTGGGTATAACTTCACAAATACCTTCCACAGGCCGCCAACAGCGGAAGCAGCTGTGAATCAAATCGAAAATACAAATCATCTTTTTGTGCTTCCCTTTGAAGGGGAGAGGTGGGAATGACATTTTCCCCCAACATAAACAAGATTCAGGTTTAAAAATGGGCTTAACTTTGAATAATTGGCAACACATACTGCACAAGAAACCCCAGCAGACAAATGACAAAATAAAAGACTGCTGTGTAGGGGAGGAAAGGTAATTGAGGGAAAGAAGAAATACGTGATGGATAGTCTCTCTCCATGTTGTCCTCATGTAATTGGGTAAGGCCAGATTGGACACGTTATAAAAGTTCAAGCAAGCTCATAAAACTCTATTGTGGAAAGATGAATAATGTAATCTACTTGAAAGCTAATATAATAAAACAATTTCCATCAATTCTTATCTCTAATATAAGACAAGAAAGAAAAACTAGGAATGATTGAATGAGTTTTGATTTTGAAATTCACTGTGTTATCAGAGAGGAGGCAGTTTGGGCAGTCTTTTATATGGTTTGGGCAGTCTTTTACTTTTATGGGTGGCAGCGTAGCCTAGTGGTTAGAGCATTGAACTCATAACCGAAAGGTTGCAAGTTCAAATCCCCGAGCTGACAAGTTACACATCTGTCATTTTGAACAAGGCAGTTAACTCACTGTTCCTAGGCTGTCATTGAAAATAAGAATTTGTTCTTAACTGACTTGCCTAGTTAAATAAAGGTAAAAAAAAAAATTATGACTCAGGTAGGCTAAATCACTGCAGTCAATAGGAAAAATTAGCAAATGAACCCAAAACTAACACACTAGCATGAGTCATTAAAACAGGCAAGTAGCTGTATGGTCTTATGGCATCTATCAAATGTACTGCTATCAGTGAAAAATCTGAAGATTACAGGGACATCTAGGAATCTCCATTGTATCTTTTGATGTCAAATGCCTGATGTGCTTTTTGTATTCATTCAATACTGGATCCCTCCCGTTTTGAGGTTCTGAAACGCATAGAAATACATTGTTTTGTGTGTAGTGTGCCCTAAAACACAGCCAGTGCCTAGGGCTTTAGCAGTGGGCCAATAATGACTATACTGTGTCTCTAACCAGAGCCATGACACCAACAACATGCAGTAATTAGCCAAGGCAGGCGAGGACATATTGAGTGCTTCTAGCACCTTATGTTACAAAACAAGTACAAGACAGCAACATAAGTCTACCTTCAGGCCACAACTACTGCTATACCAGCCTGTCACATTCAACAATGTTAGTGCCAATGTCATCAAATATAATGAATCAGATATCATGTGAAAGTCCAGGCGAGCACATCACAGCATCTGCCTTGTGTTACTAAGAGAGAAGTTGACTGAGTGATTAGAGAAAGAAATGAGCTCTACTATGGAAAGTGGAAATCAACCCCACGTCCATGGATATTCTGAACCTGTCGTAGTCAACTTTACCTGCTCTGCTCCCTCCTCCATGGACATTCTCTGAGCCTGACGTAGTCAACTTCACCTGCTCTGCTCCCTCCTCCAAGGACATTCTCTGAGCCTGACGTAGTCAACTTCACCTGCTCTGCTCCCTCCTCCATGGACATTCTCTGAGCCTGACGTAGTCAACTTCACCTGCTCTACTCCCTCCTCCATGGACATTCTCTGAGCCTGACGTAGTCAACTTCACCTGCTCTGCTCCCTCCTCCATGGACATTCTCTGAGCCTGACGTAGTCAGCTTCACCTGCTCTACTCCCTCCTCCATGGACATTCTCTGAGCCTGACGTAGTCAACTTCACCTGCTCTGCTCCCTCCTCCATGGACATTCTCTGAGCCTGACGTAGTCAACTTCACCTGCTCTGCTCCCTCCTCCAAGGACATTCTCTGAGCCTGACGTAGTCAACTTCACCTGCTCTGCTCCCTCCTCCATGGACATTCTCTGAGCCTGACGTAGTCAACTTCACCTGCTCTACTCCCTCCTCCATGGACATTCTCTGAGCCTGACGTAGTCAACTTCACCTGCTCTACTCCCTCCTCCATGGACATTCTCTGAGCCAGACGTAGTCAACTTTACCTGCTCTGCTCCCTCCTCCATGGACATTCTCTGAGCCTGACGTAGTCAACTTCACCTGCTCTACTCCCTCCTCCATGGACATTCTCTGAGCCTGACGTAGTCAACTTCACCTGCTCTGCTCCCTCCTCCATGGACATTCTCTGAGCCTGACGTAGTCAACTTCACCTGCTCTACTCCCTCCTCCTCCAGAATCCTCTCCTATCAGCTCTGACCTTGTTCAATCACTACCAGCCCACAGTTCAATCACTACCAGTGGCTACCAGCCCACATACGCACTAGGCTGACGCAATCACAGACAGACTGACAGACAGCAGCTTGAGCAGATCCTCTGCAGAGATGGACACACCAGAACACACACTCAGAGAGATAACAATCCAATCCATACGAAGGAAAAAAGTTTAGTGAGAAGCGAGTAAAACTTTGATTTGAGGATGTGGGCATGACATAACTGTCGTGTTAATGGCACCACTACAGAAGGCTAACTGACAAAGGATTGTGCATCCATGCCAAACAGTGCTTTTGTCATTCAAAAAAATAATAATAATAATCCAAAAGAAAAACACTGACATTTGTCTTCGTGTGGGTCCCCAAGTAGGTCCTAGTGCTGCACAATATCAGCAGCATCTGGTTGGCTCCACCAGGCGTGGCTGTCTCCTCTCCTGCACTAGATAAGGCTCTGGCTATTGGCAACATCACATTATTATGACAAAGACAAAGAGGAGAGGGGAGGAAAAGAGAGGGGGTGGAGGGACTTCATTAACTCCATTCCTCCCTTAAGGTGAGACATTTTGGGAAACTAATAGGTCTAGCAGGTCTAGACTGAAGTAAGAACTGGCTGACACAACACTGCTGTTTGATGTGTTGCTCATATTTTAAACATCCTTCAAATAAAAAAAATGTGCTTTGATGTGAATATGGCATTTTAACAATCATATCCTAAAAACAGGACAGGTCAAAGTAAAATGGACAACACGTAATGGCGTTTGTACCCGTACATTTATGACGAGATGATCATAGGGAAAAACACAATACTTCTGCATTACCCGCTGTGTAAACACATTGATTCTCATTGCAAACAGGCTCAGGATAACTCCTGATACAGTTGGATAGCTGACATTCAGAGCTTAAAGCTGCAATATGTCACTTTTTGGGTGATTCACATAGAAAATATGAGTTACAGATCTGCCATTCTCATTGAAAGCCAGCCTAAGAAGCGGTAGATCTGTTCTATGTGCTCAATTTTACTGCTGCCCGTTTTTAAATTCTGTTTTGGAGTCTTTTACTTTCGGGTTTTGTACAGCAATTTCAAACTGCTAAAATACAATATTTTCATTTATGGAAAATATATTTCACAGCGGTTTAGATGTTACAATGATTCTCCACACAATGACTGCTTGTTTTGTCACATACAGTAAACTGAAATTTGGCGCACTACTGGAATTTTAACAAACAGGAAATGGAGAGATTTCTGCATATTGTATCTTTAAATAGCCAAATCGATTAGTCACAGGAATCAGGACTAATAAAGCCAATGCAACCATTCCACAAACGTTAGGCCTACCACATGGATGGCCATTCATAAAATTCTATTGTGGTTCGACACTGTAGGCTACACCACAGTAAGCCCGAACCGACGCCGACATCTTTTGGACGTAAAAAAATTAATAAATGGTGCGGTCTAGACCTTCCTTGAGTTCAACAGCCAAACCGGACCAAATCTGAACCAATCATAGACATCCACATTGATTGAACTGGCCAGATATTAAAATACATTTTTTAGGCTATATTATTATCCTATTATTTCAAGGCTATAGCCTACAAATAAATCAACTGAAGCATTTGCGAGTGCGACACACTAGGCTGGCAGGAACATTATAGTGCTCAGCATTTAAACATTGTATTAAATCATTATAGTCCATAAATTGCGCATATAGGCTGTGACTTAGACTTAAATAAAAATGAAACGAAAAAAACGCCTTATTAGGCATGATTTTGGTCACAGTCTGTAGCTTCAGACTCATGTGATGGTGCCTGGAGAGTAGTCCAGCAGCAGAGAATACCCTCTCCGCACTTGCAAAGCCACTGGGGATGCTAAATACCCTTCGCAGAATTGCTTCATCCGATATTGGATCGTTTTCATTGTCGCTCTCATCACTGTTTGACCTTAACCCGTTCGGCAATTTCATTGGTCTAATGAAAGCTTCATGCTGCCAAAAAACTGAGCACGTCACAGAATGTGTTTTTTTTTAAGAAAAAAAAATGAAAGCGGGAAAAATCCATATATTAGCCGCGTCATTGTTTAAGCCGCGAGGTTCAAAGCCTGGGAAAAAAGTTGCGGCTTATAGTCCGGAATTTACGGTACTCATATCATATGTATATACTGTATTTTATACCATATATTGCACCTTGCCTATGCCGCTTGGCCCTCGCTCATCCATATATTTATATGTACATATTCTCATTCACCCCTTTCAGATGTGTGTATTAGGTAGTTGTTGGGGAATTGTTAGATTACTTGTTAGCTATTACTGCACTGTCGGAACCAGAAGCACAAGCATTTCGCTACACTCGCATTAACATCTGCTAACCATGTGTATGTGACCAATAAAATTTGATTTGAAACTCTGTTGGAAAAGCATTCCAGGTAAAGCTGGTTGAGAGAATGCCAAGAGTGTGCAAAGCTGTCATCAAGGCAAAGGGTGGCTACTTTGAAGAATCTCAAATAGACTATTTTGATTTGTTTAACACTTTTTTGGTTACTACATGATCTTTTACATTTTATTTAACTAGGCATTTCATGTGTTATTTCATAGTTTTGATGTTTTCACCGTAACTCAACAATGTCGAAAAGAGTAAAATAATGAAAAACCCTTGAATGAGTAGGTGTGTCCAAACTTTGACTGATACCGTAAATGTACATCGCTACCTCAATTACCTCATACCCCTGCACATCAAACTCGTTACTGGTAATCCCTGTATAGAGCCATGTTATTTTTACTTGTTATTGTTATCCGTTATTCACTGTGTATTTATTCCTGATGGCACTATTTAAAATTGTTTATCTTTAACTCTGCATTGTTGGAAAAGGACCCGTACAGTAAGTAAGCATTTCACTTTTAGTCTACACCTGTTGTTTGTAAAGAATGTGACAAAGAAATGTTATTTATCACTCAAATTCTCTCTCCCAATAACCCTCACTCTCCACCTCAACATCTCTCCACCTCCCTCTATCCCGTGTCTCTCACCTTGCATAGCAAAACCCTGGTTGGAAATGTGGTTTTCTCCATAGAGCAGCTTGTCATTATCCTCCTAGTCCTTATAAACATCACTCTATTAAGTCATGTCTCCATCCTTCTCTCCCTCCATATCTCTGTATTTCACCTGGCATAGTGAAACCCTGAGAGTAGATGTCTCCAGCGCCATAGAAGAGTTCATCATCATCCTGGTCGTCCTGGTCGGTGTAGCCGTGCAGGTTCTCCAGGTAAGGCAGTACAGTCATGCTACGCCACGCGTCCCTCCGGTCAGCACTGGGGGGCATTGGCACCAGAGGCTCCATGGCAGGGTGCTTCTTCCTCACCCAGCTGAAACCACACAAAGATTGATTTTAAGGTTATACAGTTGAAGTCGGAAGTTTACATACACCTTAGCCAAATACATAAAAACTCAGTTTTCACAATTCCTGATATTTAATCCTAGTAAAGATTCCTTGTCTTAGGTCAGTGAGGATCACCACTTTATTTTAAGAATGTGAAATGTCAAAATAATAGTAGAGAATGACTTATTTCAACTTTTATTCCTTTAATCACATTCCCCAGTGAGACAGAAGTTTACATACACTTAACTAGTATTTGGTAGCATTGCCTTTAAATTGTTTAACTTGGGTCAAACGTTTCAGGTAGCCACAAGCTTCTCACAATAAGTTGGGTGAATTTTGGCCCATTCTTCCTGACAGAGTTGGTGTAACTGAGTCAGGTTTGTAGGCCTCCTTGCTCACACACGCTTTTTCAGTTCTGCCCACAAATTTTCTATGGGATTGAGGTCAGGGCTTTGTGATGGCCACTCCAATACCTTGACGGTGTTGTCCTTAAGCCATTCTGCCACAACTTTGGAAGTATGCTTGGGGTCATTGTCCATTTGGAAGACCCATTTGCGACTAAGCTTTAACTTCCTGACTGATGTCTTGAGATGTTGCTTGAATATATCCACGTAATTTTCCTCCCTCATGATGCCATCTATAGCACCAGTCACTCCTGCAGAAAAGCACATGATGCTGCCTTTCAGGTTATGTCGATATAGGACTCGTTTTACTGTGGATATAGATACTTTTGTACCTGTTTCCTCAAGCATCTTCACAAGGTCCTTTGCTGTTGTTCTGGGCTTGATTTGCACTTTTTCACACCCCAGTACATTCATCTCTAGGAGACAGAACGCGTCTCCTTCCTGAGCGGTATGACGGCTGCGTGGTCCCATTGCGTTTATACTTGCGTACTATTGATGGTACAGATGAATGTGCTACCTTCAGGCGTCTGGAAATTGCTACCAAGGATGAACCAGACTTGTGGAGGTGTACAATTGATTGTCTGAGGTCTTGGCTGATTTCTTTTGATTTTCCCATGATGTCAAGCAAAAAGGCACTGAATTTGAAGGTAGGCCTTGAAATACATCCACAGGTACACCTCCAATGGACTCAAATGATGTCAATTAGCCTATCAGAAGCTTCTAAAGCCATGACATCATTTTCTGGAATTTTCCAAGCTATTTAAAGGTACAGTCAACTTAGTGAACGTAAACTTCTGACCAACTGGAATTGTGATAGTGAATTATAAGTGAAATAATCTGTCTGTAAACAATTGTTGGAAAAATTACTTGTGTCATGCACAAAGATGATGTCCTAACCGACTTGCCAAAACTATAGTTTGTTAACAAGAACTTTGATGACTGGTTGAAAATGAGTTTTAATGACTCCAACCTAAGTGTATGTAAACTTCCGACTTCAACTGTATATGTTGTAAATACACTACGGTTCACAAGTTTGGGGTCACTTAGAAATGTCCTTGTTTTTGAAAGAAATGCACATTCTTTGTCCATTAAAATATCCTCAAATTGATCAGAAATATAGTGTAGACATTGTTAATGTTGTAAATGACTATTGTAGCTGGAAATGGCTGATTTTTAATGGAATATCTACATAGGCGTACAAAGGCCCATTTTCAGCAACCATCACTCCTGTGCTCCAATGGCACGTTGTGTTAGCTAATCCAAGTTTATAATTTTAAAAGTCAGCATGCCAATTGCACGCTCCCTCAAAACTTGAGACATCTGTGGCTTTGTGTTGTGTGACAAAACTGTACATTTTAGAGTGCCATTTTATTGTCCCCAGCACAAGGTGCACCTGCATAATGATCATGCTGTTTAATCAGCTTCTTGATATGCCATACCTGTCAGGTGGATGGATTATCTTGGAAAAGGAGAAATGCTCACTAACAGGGATGTAAACAAATTTGTGTACAAAATTTGAGAGAAACATTTTTGTATGTATGGAACATTTCTGGAATCTTTTCATTTTAGCTCATGAAACATGGGACCACTTTACATGTTCCGTTATATTTGTGTTCAGTGTATAAAGAAGGCTAACCAATGGAATAAGCAGTTACTTAAAACAACTGATACGTATAATTGTGGTGTGCAGTTAAGAGATGGCCGGTAAAATGTGTCTGTAGGATAAGAAGCTGTGTGTAGGGTATAATAGTAAGTGGGTGTGTGTGTGTTTGATTGGACTGTCATTTCTCTTTGCTTATTTGAGCTCTTCTTGCCCTAATATGGACTTGGTTTTTTATCAAATAGGGCTATCTTGTCACAACACAACCGATTGGCTCAAACACATTAAGACCTAAATACATTTCACAAATTAACTTTTAACAAGGCACACCTGTTATTTGAAATGCATTCCAGGTGACTACCTCATGAAGCTGGTTAAGAGAATGCCAAGAGTGTGCAAAGCTGTCATCAAGGCAAAGGGAGGCTACTTTGAAGAATCTCAGATATAAAATATATTTTGATTTGTTTAACACATTTTTGGGTAGTACATGATTCCATGTGTCATTTCATAGGTTTAATGTCTTCACTATTATTATAATGTAGAAAATTGTGGAAATAAAGAAAAAACATTGAATGAGTAGGTGTGTCCAAACTTTTGCAAGGCACTGTAGATAGTTTTTGTCATTTGGGGTTTTTGAACCCACAAGTCGTCGTGACATCGTCTGCCCTGTACGGACATTGCGCACGCCTAGTATCCAAACATGCAAACACGCATGGCTTGAGATGCAGTCACTGGTCGAGAGTGTGTAGCTAGCTACCTAGTTTCAATATAAACAGTAGTGCCAAAGAAGCATAACGTTTGAGTAGCATTTAAAAACACCTCATTTAAATCATCATCATCAATATTCGATCTGGTTGGCTGAAATGCGCCGCAGAGAGAGGAGCAGCTGCATCAACGACCCTCCGACCCAACTTCATCCCTCCTTCAGTCAGGAGTTGCACGTGTGTGTCAGGGCAGTAGCAACACAGCTAGTCTAGACTCTAGCTAACCACCATACGCTAAAATATCCACACACGTGGCCACTAGCCGGCCAGCAAGCGATATATCATGAGTTAGAAGATTATTAATAATAAGAAGTTATGTAAGAATTTTAAGAGCATTGCAGATAAATCACCCAAAAACAAAAATCTACAATCAGCTGATAGCCCAATCTCTTTCCCCAATGTCAGTCATGTCTTTAGGAGACTGTAACTAGCTTGCTTACAATTTGTGATGTGTGTTGTTGCAGAAATAAATAGGCCTACGCGCCAAATTTTATTTACTACAGAGGCAGTTGGTAAGTTAGGAATTTAGATATACAGTATGAATTATGACAGTAATTTTCTTTCAAGCGCTGAGTGCGCCCTGTTTTCGTTTTGAGCACTTGATCCCGGTCTGTGCACGGCCTTGTGTGTGCGCGTGTGGGATAATAAGTGATCAAGCCTCCATAATGCAGCCTAGTGAAGCTGCTACACCTTAAGAATAGGGTGCACCTCAAGAGTCGGGACATTAAAGTTGCATTGACTCAGCATGGCTACTCTACCCATTGTAATTCCCCTTAATGTTAATATTTGCAGAGCTTGGAAATTAATTTTAAAGACCCATCTGCCCTTTTGCCAGGTGAAATATTTATACAGCTCTTTTTTCCCAGCTTCTATTTACTCCTCCTTATCCTTCCTTTCGCCTTTTGGCATGACCACACGTGGAAGGACCACATGTTAAGGAGAGATTGATTCGATTCTGATTTATTAATTGTTATTACCTTTTGGTATTAACATGCACTAAAATAGGTTAGGTGACACAGGACGCACCACATTCTATCATGGTGTCTAATCTATACCTGGAACTGAAATAAACTTGTTCAAGTTAAACTCATTACATTTTAGTCATTTAGCAAACGCTCTTATCCAGAGCAACTTACAGTTAGTGCATTCATCTTAAGATAGCTAGGTGGGGCCATTACATATCACAGGCATAGTAAGTACACGTTTCCTCAAAAGGGGGGGGATTATTTAAGATACTCTTGGAAGAGGTAGGGTTTTCAGGTGCTTTTCGAAGATGGGCAGGAACTCTGCTGTCATAGCTTTAGGGGGAAGGTGGTTCCACCATTGGGGTGCCAGGACAGAGAAGAGCTTGGACTGGGCTGAGCAGGAGCTACCCTCCTGTAGGAGTGAGATGGCCAAGAGACCAGAGGTGGCAGAACAGAGTGCTCGAGTTGGGGTGTAGGGTTTGAGCATAGCCTGAAGGTAGAGAGTGGCTGCAGCGTTCTGGATAAGTTGCAGTGGTTTGATGGCACAAGCGGGGAGCCCAGCCAACAGCGAGTTGCAGTAGTCTAGAAGTGCCTGGACAAGTGCCTGGATTAGAACCTTCGCCGCTTCCTGTGTGAGGTTGGGTCGTACTCTACGGATGTTGTAGAGCATGCTTTGATGTTTGCGGAGAATGACAGGGTGTTGTCCAGGGTCATGCCAAGGTTCTTTGCACTCTGGGAGGGCGACACTGTGGAGTTATCAACCGTGATGGAGAGGTCTTTGAGCGGGCAGGCCTTCCCCGGGAGGAAGAGCAGGTTGAGCTTGAGGAGATGGGCTGACATCCAAGCTGAGGTATCTGCCAGGCATGCAGAGATGCGTGTCGCCACCTGGGTGTCAGGTGGAAGGAGGAAAGTAGTTGAGTGTCATCCGCATAGCAATGATAGGAGAGACCATGTGAGGATATGACGCAGCCATCTGACTTGGTGTATAGAGAGAAGAGGGGAGGGCCTAGAACAGAGCCCTGGGGGACACCAGTAGTGAGAGTACGTAGTGCAGACACAGATCCTCGCCACGACCTGCCAGGTAAGCTGCAATCCAAGAGTGTGCAGAGCCTGAGACACCCAGCCCTGAGAGAGTGGAGAGGAGGATCTGATGGTTCACGGTGCCGAAGGCAGCGGATAGATCTAGGAGGATGAGAACAGAGGAGCGAGAGTCAGCTTTGGCAGTGCAGAGCCTCCGTGACACAGAAGACCTGTCCTGGTTAGGGTAAAGAAGATTGTTTTGAGAGAGATAACAAGAGTTTATCAGAGACAGCACGCTTAAGTGTTTTGGAAATAAAAGAAAGGGATACAGGGCTACAGTTTGAGGTCAGATGAGTCATATTTGCTACCATGTAAAAAAACATGAATAACCTATTTTAATAACTGAATATTCAAAAAGCATATATTAGACATATCTAAACCATGAGAAACTTCCAATGTAAAAAGTACACTACCATTCAAAAGTTTGGGGTCACTTAGAAATGTCCCTGTTTTTGAAAGAAAAGCAAAATAAAATTGTCCATTAAAATGACATCAAATTGATCAGAAATACAGTGTTAATATTGTAAATGACTATTGTAGCTGGAAACAGCAGATTTTTTATGGAATATCTACATATCAACACAACTCCAAGATGGCGTAGCAGTAGGACGTGTGTGTTTGTCTTCGTCTTATACTGTGTCTTATCCAGTGTAAATATCCGGTCTTCTTCGTATACATCTTAATCTCACTTTCGATCTACGAACTAAATATACTTTCCTGCAACCCGCCTCACCCAATGTGGTACAGATCTGCTATTTTTATTCCTTATAACTGGAATTAACATCAGGAGCTAGCCAGCTAACTAGCTACTAGTTGTTGTTAGCAATGGCTAGCGGTCTTCACCTTTTTCTCGGTCACCAGCCAGCCTTAGCTCGGATAACACCTGCTAGACTGCACAGCGCGATATCAACCCAGAGCATATTGGACTGCTTCTCTACAACATCACCGGATTCCTGCTGCTCAGGATCATTACACCGGATCATCGCAGCTAGCTAGCTGTTACTGTTAGCTAACGCCTCTGTCCCGAAGCAAGCACCAGCTAGCCTTGAGCTAGGCCCATATACCAGCTATTTCTAGGGCTACAATACCTCCTTTGCCAATTGGCCTGTACCCTTTATTGTCGACACGGAGCCCCGCCGATCCATCACGACTGGACTGCTGACGTGATTGCTCGATGTGGTCGCAACATGCTATTCTGTTACGATGTCGCCGAAGAACCATCTTCTAGCCCCGGCCCGCTAGCTTTTCTGAACGCTGTGTCCCCTGCTCGCCTAGCGAAGTAGTGACTACCGAACGGCACCCTGACTCACCTATTGCTGCTCTTTTGACTCAATGATCACTCGGCTACACAGCTGATGCCCCCTGGACTGTTTCAATAACACGGTACCTCATTTTGTTTACCTGTCGGCCCCAGCCTCAAACTCAGGTCCTGTATGTACCTAACTGATCCGCTCTGCCCATTCATCGCCTTTCACCCATTGTTGTCTAAGTTCTCCTGATCAACACCTGTGATTGATTTATGCCTAACTCTAATGTCAATATGCCTTGTCTACTGCTGTCTTGGCTAGTTCTTATTGTTTCATTTCACTGTAGAGGCCTCAGTCCCGCTCAAAATGCCTTAGATCGCTCTTTTATCCCAACCTACACACATGCGGAGACCTCACCTGACTTAACTGGTGCCTACAGAGATGAAACCTCTCTCGTCACTCAACGCCTAGGTTTACCGCCACTGTACTCACATCCTACCATACCATTGCTGGATATTATGCCCTGAATCTATTCTACCACGCCCAGAAATCTGCTCCTTTTATTCTATGTCCCCAATGCACTAGACGACCAGTTCTTATAGCCTTTAGCCCTTATCCTACTCCTCCTCTGGTGATGTAGAGGTTAACTCAGGCCCTGTAGCCCCCAGTTCCACTCCTATTCCCCAGGCGCTATCATCTGTTGACTTCTGTAACTGTAAAAGCCTTGGTTTCATGCATGTTAACATCAGAAGCCTCCTCCATAAGTTTGTTTTATTCACTGCTTTAGCACACTCCACCAACCCTGATGTCCTAGCCGTGTCTGAATCCTGGTTTAGGAAGGCCACCAGATATTCTTGATATATTTCACCAGATATATTTCCATCGCCAACTACAACATTTTCCGCCAAGATAGAACTGCCAAAGGGGGTGGAGTTGCAATCTACTGCAGAGATAGCCTGCAGAGTTCTGTCACACTATCAAGGTCTGGCCCAAACAGTTCGAGCTTCTACTTTTAAAAATCCACCTTTCCAGAAACAAGTCTCTCACTGTTGCCGCTTATTATAGGCCCCCTCAGCACCCAGCTGTACCCTGGACACCATATGTTAATGAATTGCCCCCAATTTATCTTCAGAGTTTGTACTGTTAGGTGACCTAAACTGGGACATGCTTAACACACCGGTCGTTCTACAATCTAAGATAGATGCCCTCAATCTCACACAAATGATCAAGGAACCTACCAGGTACAACCCTAAATCCGTAAACATGGGCTCCCTCATAGATATAATCCTGACCAACATGCCCTCTAAATACACCTCTGCTATCTTCAACCAGGATCTCAGCGATCACTGCCTCATTGGCTACGTCCGTAATGGGTCCACGGTCAAATGACAACCCCTCATCACATACAAACGCTCCCTAAAACACTTCAGCGAGCAGGTCTTTCTAATCGACCTGGCCCAGGTATCCTGGAAGGATATTGATCTCATTCCGTCAGTAGAGGATGCCTGGTTATTCTTTAAAAGAGCTTTCCTCACCATCTTAAATAAGCATGCCCCATTCAAAAAACGTAGAACTAAGAACAGATATAGCCCTTGGTTAACTCCAGACTTGACTGCCCTCGACCAGCAAAAAAACATCCTGTGGCGTACTGCATTAGCATCGAATAGCCCCCGCAATATGCAACTTTTCAGGGAAGTTAGGAACCAACATACACAGGCAGTTAGGCAAGCAAAGGCTAGCTTTTTCAAACAGAAATTGCATCCTGAAGCACAAACTCCAAAAAGTTCTGGGACACTGTAAAGTCGAAGGAGAATAAGAGCACCTTCTCCCAGCTGCGCACTGCACTGAAGCTAGGAAATACTGTCCCCACCTATAAATCTACGATAATCGAGAATTTCAATAAGCGTTTTTCTACGGCTGGCCATGCTTTCCACCTAGCTAGCCCTACCCCGGTAAACAGCTCTGCACCCCCCACAGCAACTTGCCCAAGCCCCCCCCCATTTCTCCTTCACCCAAATCCAGATAGCTGATGTTCTGAAAGAGCTGCAAAACCTGGACCCGTACAAAATCAGCCAGGCTAGAAAAATTATCCGCCGCAATTGTTACAACCCCTATTACTAGCCTGTTCAACCTCTCTTTCGTATTGTCTGAGATCCCTAAAGATTGGAAAGCTGCCGCGGTGATCCCCCTCTTCAAAGTGTGACACACTCTAGACCCAAACTGATACAGACCTATATCTATCCTACCCTGCCTTTCTAAAGTCTTCAAAAGCCAAGTTAACAAACAGATCACCGACCATTTCGAATCCCACCGTACCTTCTCCGCTATGCAATGTGGTTTCCGAGCTGGTCATGGATGCAGCTCAGCCAGGCTCAAGGTCCTAAACGATATCATAACCGACATCGATAAAAGACAATACTGTGCAGCAGTCTTCATCGACCTGGCCAAGGCTTTCGACTGTCAATCACCGCATTCTTATCGGCAGACTCAATAGCCTTGGTTTCTCTAATGACTGCCTCGCCTGGTTCACCAACTACTTCTCAGACAGAGTTCAGTATGTGAAATCGGAGGGCCTGTTGTACGGACCTCTGGGAGTCTCTATGGGGTGCCACAGGGTTCAATTCTCGGGCCGACTCTTTCCTCTTTTCTCAATGATGTCGCTCTTGCTGCTGGTGATTCTCTGAACCACCTCTACGCAGACGACACCATTCTGTATACTTCTGGCCCTTCTTTGGACACTGTTAACAAACCTCCAAACAAATGTTAATGCCATACAACACTCCTTCTGTGGCCTCCAACTGCTCTTAAATGCAAGTAAAACTAAATGCATGCTCTTCAACCGATCGCTGCCCGCACCCGCCCATCTAGCATCACTACTCTGGACGGTTCTGACTTAAAATATGTGGACAACTACAAATACCTAGGTGTCTGGTCAGACTGTAAACTCTCCTTCCAAACTCATATTAAGCATCTCCAATCCAAAATTCAATCTAAAATTGGCTTCCTATTTTGCAACAAAAAATCCTTCACTCATGCTGCCAAACATACCCTCGTAAAACTGACTATCCTACCGATCCTTGACTTCGGCGATGTCATTTACAAAATAGCCTCCAACACTCTACTCAGCAAACTGGATGTATCGATCACAGTGCCATCCGTTTGTCACCAAAGCCCCACATACTACCCACCACTGCGACCTGTATGCTCTTGTTGGCTGGCCCTCGCTTCATATTCGTCGCCAAACCCACTGGCTCCAGGTCATCTATAAGTCTTTGCTAGGTAAAGCCCCGCCTTATCTCAGCTCACTGGTCACCATAGCAGCACCCACCCGTAGCACGCACTCCAGCAGGTATATTTCACTGGTCATAACCAAAGCCAACTCCTCCTTTGGCCGCCTTTCCTTCCAGTTCTCTGCTGCTAATGACTGGAACGAATTGCAAAATCAAAGCTGGAGACATATCTCCCTCACTAACTTTAAGCATCAGCTGTCAGAGCAGCTTACCGATCATTGCACCTGGACACAGTCCATCTGTAAATAGCCCACCCAACTACCTCATCCCCATATTGTTATTTTTTTGCTCCTTTGCACCCCAGTATCTCTACTTGCACATTCCTCTTCTGCACATCTATCACTCCAGTGTGTAATTGCTAAATTGTAAATATTTTGCCACTATGGCCTATTTATTGCCTTACCTCCCTAATCTTACTACATTTGCACAAACTGTATATAGATTTTTCTATTGTGTTATTGACTGTATGTTTGTTTATCCCATGTGAAACGCTGTGTTGTTTGTGTCACACTGCTTTGCTTTATCTTGGCCTGGTCGCAGTTGTAAATGAGAACTTGTTCTCAACTGGCCTACCTGATTAAATAAAGGTGAAATAAAATAAAAATAGGCGTACAGAGGCCCATTATCAGCAACCATCACTCCTGTGTTCCAATGGCATGATGTGTTAGCCTTTTAAAATGATAAACTTGGATTAGCTAACTGATCATTAGAAAACAGTGAAGAGGCGACTCCGGAATGCTGGCCTTCTTGGCAGAGTTGCAAAGGAAAAGCCATATCTCAGACTGGCCAATAAAATAAAAGATTAAGATGGGCAAAAGAACACAGACACTGGATAGAGGAACTCTGCCTAGAAGGCCAGCATCCCGGAGTCGCCTCTTCATTGTTGACGTTGAGACTGGTGTTTTGTAGGTACTATTTATTGAAGCTGCCAGTTGAGGACTTGTGAGGCATCTGTTTCTCAAACTAGACACTAATGTACTTGTCCTCTTGCTCAGTTGTGCACCGGGGCCTCCCACTCTTTCTATTCTGGTTACAGCCAGTTTGCGCTGTTCTGTGAAGGGAGTAGTATACAGCATTGTACCAGATCTTCACTTCCTTGGCAATTTCTCGCATGGAATAGCCTTCTGTTCTTAGAACAAGAATAGACTGACAGGTTTCAGAAGAAAGTTATTTGTTTCTGGCCATTTTGAGCCTGTAATCGAATACACAAATGCTGATGCGCCAGATACTCAACTAATCTAAAGAAGGCCAGTTGTATTGCTTCTTTAAAATCAGCACAATGTCACGGATCCCTCTGGAACTTTCATTGCGCACACCTGGCCCCTATTTCCACTGATTGTATTTGTATATATATATATATATATATATATATATATATATATATATATATATATATATATATATATATATGCCCTTTGTTCACCATGGTGCTGTCGATTATTGTTACAATGTCCATTGGTGCGTGTGTGTACCTGTGCTGTGCGTTTTGGGCTTTCGTGCCCTTGTGGATTGCGCAGATGATTACGGGTCTCACCCCGTGTGTTAATCATCGTGTGCATGTGTTATTTATTCGAGGTACTCCTCGCTCATTTGTTTGGGTTTCAACCCTGTATTTTGTGAACGTGTTTGTTTGGTCTTCGTTCCTGTGCCTTTACACACCACGCTGTAATTTTGGGTGTAATAAAAAAAACGATTACGCATTCCTGCTTCTGTCTCCCGATCCTTCATGCCAACGTGACACACAACAGTTTTCAGCTGTGCTAACATAATTGCAAAAGGGTTTTCTAATGATCAATTAGCCTTTTAAAATTATAAACTTGGATAATCTAACACAACGTGCCATTGGAACACAGGAGTGAAGGTTGCTGATAATGGGCCTCTGTACGCCTATATAGATATTCTATATATATAAAAAGAAAATGTAGTTTCCAGCTACAATAGTCATTTACAACATTAATGTCTACACTGTATTTCTGATCAATTTGATGTTATTTTAATGGACAAAAAATATTTTAAAAAACAAGGACATTTCTAAGTGACCCCATACTTTTGAACGCTAGTGTAGTTCATTACAAGTGTGTGTGTGTGTGTGTGTGTGTGTGTGTGTGTGCATGTCTACACTCTACAAGAATCTGCCAGTTTTCATCATTTTCTCTCATTCCATTTAGCACCCAATACAGTGAGCCAAAATGAAATATGATTTTAAAGCAGTTTCGAGACGCCCACGGCCCCTCCCTCTCTGTTCTCTCTCAGTGGTCTAACATCACACCAGCACACAGATATGCTTCAGTCATTTGTTGCCATGGTAACTGCAGCCGACATTCGCAAAAGCAACAGCTCGTGTAGTCAAGAGTCTTTAAGGGCTGTAAAAAAAGACTGGAAAGTTAGGAGAGAGAGAGGCAGCGATAAATAGGAAAAATTTCTCAGCCCAGCCAGTCTGACTGATGCCTAGCCAGTCTGACTGATGCCTTTTTAAAAGGTCCAATGCAGCAGTTATCTCAAAATCCTTTATGGGTAACAATTAAGTACCTCAGTGTGATTCTTTTTGACCATTTGAATGAAAACAAACTAAATAGCTTCTTAGCAAAGGGCAATTTCTCAAGCAAGAATTCTGCTACAACTGCCTTGGAGTGGTCTGAGTGGGGAGAGGAAAACTGAAAATTAGCTGTTATTGGCAGAGAGGTTTGGAATTATCGTTCTTATTGGTCAATTAACTAATTTATCACATGGTGATGTCACCATCGAAAGCCAAAACTCCATCCTACCAAAACAGGCTGAAGTTTCAGGTGGTCTTTTCAAACAGCTCTTACCCTAAAAAGGCATTATCATAACTTTTACAATATCACAGTACTATACCAATCTCATAGTGTGAAAAAAAATTATATATATACATACACACACACACACACACACACACACACACACACACACACGGTCTTATTTTTAATTTTTTCTACATTGTAGAATGATAGTGAAGACATCAAAACTATGAAATAACACATGGAATCATGTAGTAACCCAAAAAATGTATTAAACAAATCAAAATTCATTTTATATTTGAGATTCTTCAAATTAGCCACTTTGCACAATCTTGGCATTCTCTCAACCAGCGTCACCTGGAATGCGTTTCTAACAATCTTGAAGGAGTTCCCACATATGCTGAGCACTTGCTGGCTGCTTTTCCTTCACTCTGCGGTCCAACTCATCCCAAACCATCTCAATTGGGTTGAGGTCGGGTGATTGTGGAGGCCAGGCCATCTGATGCAGCACTCCATCACTCTCCTTCATCAAATAGCCCTTACACAGCCTGGAGGTGTGTTTTGGGTGATTGTCCTGTTGAAAAACAAATGATAGTCCCACTAAGTGCAAACCAGATGGGATGGTGTATCGCTGCAGAATGATGTGGTATCCATGCTTGTTAAGTGTGCCTTGAATTCTAAATAAATCACTGACCGTGTCACCAGCAAAGCACCCCACACCATTACACCTCCTCCATGCTTCACGATGGGAACCACACATGCGGAGCTCCGTTCACCTACTCTGCGTCTCACAATGACATGGCGGTTGCAACCAAAAATCTCAAATTTGGACTCAACAGACCAAAGGATAGATTTCCACCGGTCTAATGTCAATTGCTCGTGTTTCTTGGCCCAAGCAAGTCTCTTCTTCTTATTGGTGTCCTTTAGTTTCTTTGCAGCAATCCGACCATGAAGGCCCGATTCACGCAGTCTCCTCTGAACAGTTGATGTTGAGATGCGTCTGTTACTTGAACTCTGTGAAGCATTTATTTGGGTTGCAATCTGAGGTACAGTTAACTTTAATGAACTTATCCTCTGCAGCAGAGGTAAGTCTTGGTCTTCCTTTCCTGTGGCGGCCCTCATGAGAGCCAGTTTCATCATAGCGCTTGATGGTTTTTGCGACTGCACTTGAAGAAACTTTCAGAGTTCTTGAAATTTTCCAGATTGATTGACCTTCATGTCTTAAAGTAATGATGGAGTGTCGTTTCTCTTTGCTTATTTGAGCTGTTCTTGCCATAATATAGACTTGGTCTTTTACCAAATAGGGCTATCTTCTGTATACCACCCCTACCAACACAACTAATTGGCTCAAACGCATTACAAAGGAAAGAAATTCCACAAATTAACTTAACAAGGCACACCTGTTAATTGAAATGCATTTCAGGTGACTACCTCATGAAACTGGTTGAGAGAATGCCAAGAGTGTGCAAAGCGGTCATCAAGGCAAAGGGTGGCTACTTTGAAGAATTTCAAATATATTTTGATTTGTTTAACACTTGTTTGGTTACTACATGATTCCATATATGTTATTTCATAGGTTTGATGTTTTCACTAATATTCTAGAATGTCGAAAATAGTAAAAATAAAGAAAAAACCTGGAATGAGTAGGTGTATCCAAACTTTTGACTGGTACTGTGTGTATGTATGTATGTATGTATGTATGTATGTATGTATGTATGTATGTATGTATGTATGTATGTATGTATGTATGTATGTATGTATGTATGTATGTGTATATATATATATATCTTTTTTTAAGACAGGAAATCATGTTTTTACTGCACTGGGCCTTTAACTACAGCTCATCAGAAGCCCTCACATCCCAAAAAATACTACCACATGAGTTCTCTGATGTTAGATAGAGGCGTACAAAAGGTTGGAAGATGAATTGGTTGTAACAAACTACAGCGTTTGTGCTAACTAGCAAATGTGAATATTTCCTTTTGGTGTGTAAATTAACACCACGTCATTCCCCATTTGTCCCCACAACATCACAGTATAGCCTAATGAAATTTGCCAAACTATTGTCTACTTGGTGTTCCAGACTAGTAAGTGCATTCCTTGGGCAAGGCCAAAGAAAAGCAAGGTTAACATCATGAAAAGAGATGAATATGTGAATCTGTAAGCAGCAGCATGTCGTGACTGAGATTCAGAGAGGGGAAGGTTGTTGACCTTCTGTAGCTCCTATTTACCACTGGACAGGAGTCCGCCTCCACACTGAGCTGAGGGCTTGGTCAAGCGCACACACACATGCAGATAAAAGAGACAGAAAACAAACAGATATGCGCTAAATGATCATAAAAGCCTGTTCCAACACAATGGGCCTCACATAAGAGCTGCAAATGATAGAGCGAGGAGGTGCATTTTCTTTTTTCTCCTCCAGTCCCCTGTTACCCACCATTATCAAAATGAGACAATTTGGCATTCAGCGGAGCTCAGATGCAAATGACAACAAATCTATCACAGAAGAGATGCATATTACATTCATCATCGTGTGCTGAAAATAAATAGACTGGACATCGCTCATCATCGGACTGCTGTTTTCCCCAAGTCATCTCCTGTTCAATTTGTACTTCTAGCACTCTCTTCAGCACATATTCTGCTTCAAAGACAAAGGGAGTACGATGACTTACTTGTGTTGTCTAATGTGTTGTATTGAGAACCTCTTCTCAGGGTCATACTCAAGCATTCCTGGAAGAAAAATACTAAATAAAATATTGACAGCTTTGTAACCATTTGATGAGATGCATTTATTCCTTTCATTATTTCCTTATTTTTGCGCTGTGTTCAAATCAGGGCTTTTTGAAAACAATGAAACAGACAATTGTGCATAATGACCATTTCCATCAAGGAAAAAAGGGTGTCAATTAAAGCCATCTTTACCTTAGAAATGCATTTTCTATCAACTGCATATTCATGAAACATCAAAATGATAATTGTTGTGCTAATGTAAAATTACCACAGTGCCATCTACAGCCCCTAAAGAAAAACCTCCAAGATTGAATCACCGCTACTTACTATAAAGTACATCTGAGTGGACGAATTAAGTCCAATAAAGAGGAAAATCTATAATTCTGTGGTCATACCCTTCTTGTAATACTCTTACTACTGCAACTAATGCTTTCATCTCTAATAAGGTTTAATACCATGAAATAGAATATCGGGAGTGCCAGTGTTAGTCAGTCTAGACTCTTACCTCTTAGCAGGCCAGAGAGCAGAGGGCCACACTCCTCTGGAACACTGTAGTGTCCCTTCCCAATGTTCTCAAACAGCTTATATATGTTATCCCCTTCAAAGGGGTACAGGCTGGTCGTTATGTTATATCTGAAAGGAAAAATTCAATACATTCCAAAAAAATAAAATCTGGCATGAAATAAATATGCCATCTGAAACCATTAATCTGTGAGTGGCCACTCACAGTGTGACACCAGCAGACCAGATGTCCACTTTGAAACCCGAGAAGGTGTCCAGGCCATTGGCAATCTCTGGGGGCTGGAAGGCCGGAGAGCCCTGGCTCGTACAACATGTGTCGTCCTCCGCAAACGGGTGCAGCGCCTGGGAGGGAGAACACCAGGGGGACACAGACATCATCAGAAGGGCTCAGAGCTTTTCTTGGGCAAGTCTCTTGTTTTGGAGTTTGCAAATGTAGCCCACTGATGTTGAACTATGCCCAAATTGAAATGCAATAAAGTTGACATAAACTATTAGAGAATATAATTACCTCCGCTACACCCAGGTCAGAGATTTTTAGTGCACCGTCCGTCGTCAGCAGTAGATTCCCTGGTTTAATATCTTTGTGAACTATTCCCTGGCTGTGCAAATATCCCATGCCATCTAGCAGCTGACAAAAGTACCTGGGTCAAAAGAGAAATGTATACAGTTGAAGTCGGAAGTTCACATACACCTTAGCCAAATACATTTAAACACAGTTTTCACAATTCCTGACATTTAATCTTAGTAAAAATCCCGTTTTAGGTCAGTTAGGATCACCACTTTATTTTAAGAACGTGAAATGTCAGAATAATAGTAGAGAGAATTATTTATTTTAGCTTTTATTTCTTTCATCATATTTCCAGTGGGTCAGAAGTTTACATACACTCAATTAGTATTTGGAAGCATTGCCTTTAAATTCTTTAACTTGGGTCAAACGTTTTGGGTAGCCTTCCACAAGCTTCCCACAATAAGTTGGGTGAATTTTGGCCTATTCCTCCTGACAGAGCTGGTGTAACTGAGTCAGGTTTGTAGGCCTCCTTGCTCGCACAAACTTTTTCAGTTCTGCCCACAAATTTTCTATAGGATTGAGGTCAGGGCTTTGTGATGGCCACTCCAATACCTTGACTTTGTAGTCCTTAAACCATTTTGCCACAACTTTGGAAGTATGCTTGGGGTCATTGTCCATTTGGAAGACCCATTTGCGACCAAGCTTTAACTTCCTGATTGATGTCTTGAGATGTTGCTTCAATATATCCACATAATTTATCCTACTCATGATGCCATCTATTTTGTGAAGTGCACCAGTCCCTTCCTGCAGAAAAGCACCCCCACTCTTCACGGTTGGGACGGTATTCCTCGGCTTGCAAGCCTCCCCCTTTTGCCTCCAAACACAACGATGTTCATTATGGCCAAAACGTTATATTTTTGTTTCATCAGACCAGAGGACATTTATCCAAAAAGAACAATCTTTGTCCCCATGTGCAGTTGCAAACCGTAGTCTGGCTTTTTTATGGCGGTTTTGGAGAAGTGGCTTCTTGTTTGCTGAGCGATCTTTCAGGTTATGTCGATATAGGACTCGTTTTACTGTGGATATAGATACTTTTGTACCCGTTTCCTCCAGCATCTTCACAAGGTCCTTTGCTGTTGTTCTGGGATTGATTTGCACTTTTCGCACCAAAGTACATTCATCTCTAGGAGACAGACCGTGTCTCCTTCCTGAGCGGTATGATGGCTGCGTAGTCACATGGTGTTTATACTTGCGTGTTATTCCTTGTACAGATGAACGTGGTACTTCCAGGCATTTGGAAATTGCTCCCAAGGACTTGTCTACAATTTTTTTCTGAGGTCTTGGCTGATTTCTTTTGATTTTCCCATGATGTCAGCAAAGAGGCACTGAGTTTGAAGGTAGGCCTTGAAATACACCCAAAGGTACACCTCCAATTGACTCAAATTATGTCAATTAGCCTTTCAGAAGCTTCTAAAGCCATGACATTATTTTCTGGAATTTTCAAAGCTGTTTAAAGGCACAGTCAATTTAGCATATGTAAACTTCTGATCCACTGGAATTGTGATACAGTGAATTATAAGTGAAATAATCTGTCTGTAAACAATTGTTGGAAAAATGACTTGTGTCATACACAAAGTAGATGTCCTAACCGACTTGCCGACTTGTTAATAAAAATTTGTGGAGTGGTTGAAAAACTAGTTTTAATGACTCCAACCTAAGTGTATGTAAACTTCTGGCTTCAACTGTATCTGTATTAACTTCGGTGTTTGGTCAGATATCTTCAAGACACATATCTACAATTATTGAATTGAGATTAAAGATAAACATACCCATGAGCTTGAAAAACTGGAAACCTTTTCTCATCAACACTGTCCAACATCTCCTGCATTCCACATACACAATATTCCATCACCATATACGTAAGCAGAGTCAAGGAAAAGAGACAAGGTGGCAATTGTTTCATACTGGTTACCTACCAAGGTATCAAAACGAAAGTGCTATATCTTCATCACCAAAGGAGCTGTATTAATTCAACACAAATGACCTTGAATCCTGTCTACATTACTCATCAATATGTGGTTGACTGACTAGTCACTAATCCATCAAACTAGCTAGACACACAAAATATCACACAAAAACTCTGGAAAAATACAATTTGTCCTTGAGAATAAATTGATCTTCCTGAATGGACCGAAGATGAGACAATGAAAGTGTACAAATGGATTGTGAAATTGAATGTCAAAACAATACTAAATTCTGTATTCACAGTTCTCAGGGTCACTTATAGAAGGCACTTATCTAGCCAGCAGCCCCAGCCAGAGACAAAGGAGAGCAGGGAAAGGTGGGGATATTTCCATCCTGTTGGATTGGGGAGGGTTGGTTGGTTGGGTAAACAGGCAGGTCTATGACAGTAGGAGCCAGTTAGTCACGACTGCGTCAGTGTCCCTCTCTCCCAAGGAGGGGGCGGGAGCCCAGTCAGCCCACAGTATGAGCTTCACACCCATATTAGAACCCCCATTAACTAACCGCTGGAGGGACTTCACATGACCGTTGAGAAAGGCACAGGAAGGAGCGGGAGAGAGGAAAAGGGAAGGGAGAGGGGGGCTGCCCTCATTGCCGGTTCAATCAGTAACACACATTAGGAGTAAATTGAGTGAATAGATGATGCAGCTGGGCTGCAGTCAGACGAGGCTGAAGGAGCACTCACCACTGCTGGGCCCATCTGACGTAGGAGCAGACAGGGGGTGGGCGGGCGGGCGGAAAGAACATTTTTGAGAGGCAAATGATTTATGTTTTTAAAGGTAGAATTCTACGTATTCACACTTCTGGCTCTGTGCAAAAAGACAGGTAACAAAAACATATGGTTTAGTGTTGCTTTTAGAAACTGTGATGTTCAGTTTGCAACTATTCTCAGAGTTTTTTTAGAAGCAGAAGCCAGAGCTCTCATGCCCTTAACATATGTGTTCCACACAAATAACTCAGTCACGTTTTTCATCACTGCTCTTTTACAGCCGCAATGCAAAGTGACCTGTGAGCCACAATGTTCCAACAGAGCATGCCGCGGATGAACAGAACAGACCCCTTCACACTAAATTATAAACACAGAGCGTTCACAAACACGTGTCGCTAGTCTAAGCGGAGAGATTCCATTAAGTCAATCTAGCTAGTATGACTCAGCAACTAAAATGAAAACCATGTCATAACTTCTTATAATATGTTCTCACCTCAACAATTACGTAGTCTAAAATGTAAATTGGGATTTTTTTTTTTACCTGACTGAACATTGGCAGAATCATTCATGGTCTTAACTGTACTAAATCAATTGGGGAGACCCTTTTAATGTCAGACACAAAGGGTAATGAGTGTTTTATGTGGTGTAGTGCGGCAGACTTCTAAGGACAAGCCAGAGATTATTAGAATCAAAGAGTGAGTGAGTTGGGGGGAGGAAGAGAGCAGAAGGTAAAGGCCTTGTGAAGTTAGTTAGTCCATCTAATACTGAGCTTCATGTTGCCGTATTCCCCCAACAGGCCAACAGAGACCTCGTGTGGTCATACCGCTGAATTACAGCATGATGACATTTCCGGTGAAAGTGACTATTGGTGCATTCAAACTCATTTGAAGGACAGTGCACACTTGTCTTTACAGTTGATCTGCATAGCTTACTCTACTGTTCCATGGGAAAACAATAATTCCCTAACTGTGAGAAAAGTAGCCCCAAAATAGACTAGCTTATCCCACTTTCCACACATTATTATGCTTGGACAAATCTTATGCAGTGCTTTGAAGGCTTCGTTAGTACAATTTGTACAACTAGTGAGACATCTCTATGGTTTAGATAGACTCCTGCTAAAGAATAAAAACACATTCATCATTTTTAAAGGATATATCTTTTGCTTCTCCTCATTATACAAAACTTCGACCAACTGGATAATATTATTGTGCCTCAATCTTCTTAACAGCTGAATCTCTCTGTAAGGAAAAGGTTTTTTTCAACTGTTTAGATATATGGCATTGGGAAAACTGAATTAATTTCACTACGGAATAACTTTGCAGTTTCATCAGCACTGATAACAACAACAAAAAACACAGAGGGCCAAAGTAATTTGAATAACCTCAAAGTTGTTTTATCTTCTGACCTTTTAAAGGCAGGATTTAGTGAGAAAACCATAATTACTCTTAAAAAGCTCAACTTAATCACTTCAATTAATAGTGGTTAATATTACTCTCAGTGATTCTTAAAAGGCACAGTAACGCCTGAGGTACATGCACTGATTAGAAGCACATTCACACACCAAAAAAACACAACTAGTCTATTATGCATCTATCAACACAAAAATTACTGTGAAGACCATTGCAAAGCGTCTCACATACTTTTTGACATTTTGCTCCCCGTTTGGGATGCGTCTCAGTTTCTTCTTCTTCAGGATCTTGACAGCCCTCCTACAGAGTGTCTCAGAGTCCAGCATCTCCTTCACCTTCCCATAGGAGCCCTCCCCCAGCAGGTCTCCCATCAGGTACCTCCCAATCAGCTTGGCCCTCTTCCTCCGCGGCTCGTAGATGACTTCTGTGGAGTCGATGCGATGGATGAAGGTGTCCATGGTCAGGTGATTCTCCAAATAGTCCATGTGTTCATGGAAGTCCCCGTCTCTCATGGTTTCCCCTTTCAGCGATGTGACTGTTTTTAATACTTATGTATTGTATGTTCCTGGATATCCTGGGTCGGACAATACTCCAACACTGAATACGAATGCAGACTAATGTATTGAAATGTGGGATGCTGCAACTGCAGAAATGCAACAGAAGGTTCTCCTTAACCTGCTGACAATGTAGCACTGCTTGAGTTGTTGACCAGAGAGGTGAGTGGACTTGGTGTCCAATATTACAGGTCTACAGAGTTTGGCTCTGATAAGAGGGAATGTTTGGTTCTCTGTCTATGTTCTCAGATGATACAGGCTTATTTCATCCTTCTTAGCCATGTCCTTGTGACACCTGGAAACTGCTGTGATGTGTGCTTTGGTTGTTGGTTAATGTCATCATGTTTTGGGCAAACCATGTAATTACGTTCTGTTTGCATAATTGCTATTATTCAAGTGTAATAATGAATTGTGAATGTGGTGTACATGATAGATTTTCAATGAGGTCTTTTACAAAGCTTGGATAATCGAATGTTCTACTTCCATCCATGTTCTGAATAAATCCTGGGTACTTGCCAAGCCTGCACAACTGTCCGTCCAGTTTCAATGAATCATTGTAGGGATCCTCAGATCTGCAATACAAATTCACAATCACATGCAAAAGCATTTTGATGAAATTCACGAGACTGAAATGCATGGAAAGTGTAAATGCACTTGTACACTGCCATGTCTATCCACACTACGATACTACCATGTCAATACACACGACCAATGATACGGATGTGCTATCATAACGGTATACATTTAAATACTAGTTAACTAGCTCCTATCATTACAACAAACAATGCTGAATATTTTTATGAACATCACATCCACTCAACAACATAGCAGGCCATGAATAGCATAATCAGTGTCAGTGAGTGAGGTCAGAAAGTGCAAACCAGCGGTCTTTGTCTGTCGTGACTAGCTACAACATAGCTGATTAAACTCAATTTCACGATTTGAGCGGCGACAACAGTTAGAACTGGAGTTTCCGCGTCTCAAACAATCTAGTTTTTATCCCAAACTAGTGATTTCAGCACCCAAAGAATAGCCCGCAATTACACACGACATTGTTCTGTGTAATTGCTGGCTATTCTTTGGGTGTTGAAATCAATAGTTTGGAGTAAAATCTTCATTTTAGATGTGACGTCGGAGCACCAGTCCGCCCACACTGGTTGCCGCTCAACTCCATCGTAAATCGTTGAGTTTAGTCGGCTAGCTACAACACAAAGCATATTGAAACAGCAAGGCTAGCAAACGTTAGCTAGATAACGTTCATTGTTTTGCTATAAGGGCACACATATAAATGAACAATAACAATTCTGAGAAGACTCATTGTAGCAGCCGACTCTTGTGCAATAAACATCTCCTCAACGAGCCTGCTTGCCAGCTAGCTATCTTATCTACTGCAGTCGCATCCACAAACCAAGCAATGTTACAGTATTAGTATTTCCCTATCTCTTAGTAAGCTATTAAGTTAGCTAACGCTACATTCATTTCCTGTCCTGTCATTTTGCATTACATTTTCAGGTATGGGGTAT
This sequence comes from Salmo trutta, assembly GCF_901001165.1. Taxonomy (NCBI): domain Eukaryota; kingdom Metazoa; phylum Chordata; class Actinopteri; order Salmoniformes; family Salmonidae; genus Salmo; species Salmo trutta. The sequence goes on from NC_042973.1 coordinate 19,628,394, forward strand.
ATTGTCTGTATGTTGAAAGAGGTCAACTGTACCTTGTATGCTCCTTTACCGGTGTCATCGATTGCCTATGAATAAGTGTTGGCTGTCAGAAACGCCTCCATCTTGTTTACATTATCTATGGTCCAAACATAGAAATTCACAATGCAGAAATCTATAAGGCTGCCTGCTACTAAGGTTGGTTATGGTACAAAAAAACAAGATTTAAAAACTGCATTTTTACAAAATGTGTAGTTTCTTGTAGAAACAGGACGGTTTCAGTGAGTTGACCTCAATGCAAACTTCTGTCTATGACCACAGGACCATTGAGGTTAAAATTTCACTCTGATTAGTCAGTGTCTCAAAGCCACAAAAGGGTAGGACATATTTCAAACGTTGTTTATTAGGGGGGGATGGGCCCTGTCATGACATGGGCCCTGTCATGTCACTATCACAAGTGATTATTGTTTCTGAGGCTGTGTGAACGAATTATTGGATTATGCTAATAATTATAAAAACATTTTTATTCAGCCTTCCCTTATGTGGCTGTGATGTTAACACTCACCAGTTGATGGCAGCACTGGTAAATAATATTTTTCTGGACCAAATGTATAGTCACAGCAATGATACAGTGGCACATTAAACAGAGAAAGACAGACAAATACAAACAGAATTATGATTGATAGAATATGTCCTTAAACTATAGTCATATAACTTTTAGAAAACCCTAGATTCTACACATGCTTCATAGTCATGTCGTTTTACAACATTTCTCCAACTTGAAAGGTCATAACAGTATTACATTGCCATAGATACATAAATAATAGAGATAAGAAGTGGTTAGTCTGGGTTGCCAAACCGTAGCCTATTCATCTGTGTGGCCCAATGATCCAAACCATGTGAGCTGCTGCAGTGACCCAGTTCTCCAGCCCACCCACTGCACCACTCTGCAGGGTCAGCATTCCAGCTGTGCCCTGGGGATCTCTGTACAGCAACAGAAGGCAACATCATTCACCACGACTTACAGAAACAGCATATGCTACTTTCATTTTCTCCACCACCAAAGGGACTACAAGCCGGAGACAGACAGATGGGAAGATTGGCACAATTTTGGCTCCCAAGCAATATCATACTCCACAGAAGAGAGGCGGTGATAGGGGACAAGAGAAAGAAAGGGGATGAAAGATAGATGGAGGTCTACATGTGGATGAAATAACACTCAGGCTCACTCTGTCATTCTCACGTAGGGGTTCTATCAGTGAAATGAGTGCCTCCTAACCATCGCAATCACCTGCCATCGCTCTCACTGATGCTTTGCATCTGCTTCTGCTTCTCTGTGTTGGTGGCCCTGCTGCTGTTGAAGACTGACTTGGGGCCACAAATGTATTTTATCACTTATTAGCTTTAATGTGTCCTCTCATAAAAATTTAAAAAGCATAAAAATTTAAAAAGCCTATCCCCTGGCTCGCCTAAAGGCTTATACCCCATCTCTAACATGTTGGTATTTATCTAACCACATCTAGCTTAGTGGTATTGAGACTGTCTATAGGCTGGATGTATCTTACTTCATATCTTAGTTGATGATATGGATTAACTTAGTATATTGTTAAGGTTCATCTACATTGCAATAATAGTGTGTATAGTTGAGGAAATTAGGCATGTCTGCACTGAGGGAAATTAAGAATGATTGATGTTTTGAATTTTTGAACTGTTCCTTATTTTTTGTTAATTAATCCATAAGAAAAGTCTAACACACATCCTCAAAGCACAATGTACTTATACAGCAACAGTCTCCCATAATCACATCTCACACTCTGTGGATTTCAATTAGGAGGAGAGGACATGCAACCTAAACCAGACAGCACCTAGACAACAGAGCCAGACAAGTTTAAAGAAAATATGATTCATAAGTCACTATGGTCACTACAGATTTAAAACAATCTAGGCTATAATCAAAGCTGCAAGTCATATATCCTGTTATCAGTTAAAACATAAAAAAATAAAAATAAAACAGAATTGTGATATTGTTCTTTTTGATTATAGCCAACATTGTCTAGAGAGATAATTATTTCCTTGTAATACAATTGAAAGCTATTTGATATGGACTGAAAAGTTCTGAAGTGGTTCTACATAATTTGAAATATTTGATTGAAAACATTGTTATTATCTATTCGCATATAATAATTTAAATGATGTAAAACCAATTCGAAATATGCTAGGCCTACTCTACGTTCACAATACCACCGTAATCAGAAGACGCATGGTCCAGTTGCGTTTGTTGCACTCTGGTGAGGGGACGTCTCTTGTCTGGAAATTGAGTCCGAACGTAGAACACGTAGAACACTGTCCGTTCCAGCCCTGTTCCAGCATTATAACTGGCTGAGAGCATCGCCCATCCCAGCAGCATAATTTCGTCTGGGCAAAATATTTATATAGAGGGGAACGACCTTCATTTACAACACATTCATTCACGTGAGAGAACTCTGCGAACTTCATTGCCAAGTTAACATTATTTGAAAACATTTGGAAAAGTTTTGCCAAAAGTTTTATTTTACAATTATTTTTACTTTTTTATCACCATGGGCTTTTTGATTGCTCTTTTCGCTGTGACAGTTGCTTTGAGTCAAATGTTTGGAAGATATACTGTAAATGGTGAGTAAAGTATAATTGTATTTTATTTATCAAAAATTGCGGTTTGATATGTAGACTAATTATGAAATAATTATGGAACCAAGTTTTGCTTTAAGAAGTCTAGCTTGATATCTTAATTTAAAACGCTTAAAACATTCGAAAGTACTTGATTGACAGGATTTGTGAATAATGACCATTAACTAAGTTAAACCATAGTTTTGCTGGCTTGATACTGAGAATTACATAGTGCAGGTGCGCATTGTGTTACTACGGCGTAATAACATATGTATTACGTGCAAACAGTTACTTAATCACTGGTTGGCATTAGTATGCAGAACTGCATGTTTATTCCAAAGTAACCTTATTCTCTCATTTAGGTACGTTAGAATACCTTATATATTACAAAGTAATATGTGAGCGTTTATGGGTTGTGGCAGTGATACCTCCTAAAACCTTTAAACAAAACTCCACGATTGTGCAAAAGGTCTCTCTCTATTCTCCTGTATGAATTGGTGGATTAGATGCTGCTAAAGTGTATTGCGTGTGGACAGAGAGGTCAGCCAGGTCTGGCTACGGACTGGTCTGGTCCATTCAGCCCAGTTTGATGTAAAGTAAACAGAGTCCTGGCTATTGTACAAGTGGGCCAGAGCTATAAATCTATATTATGGCTCTGAAGAGGACTATTTGTATTACCAGTAGGCCATTGTATCCATCAAAGTATATCTACTTTAAATATGTCAATCATGTATATCAATTATGTAGAAAAACTCCAACTAGATGCGTTGTTGTGTTTGTTGTGGTGTGTTCAGCGGGGATGTGTTGGCTGCAGCAGAGCCAAGAGCAGCGCTGTGACATGGTGCTGATGCGTGGGGTCAGCAGGGAGGAATGCTGCTCCGGGGGCCGTCTGGACACGGCCTGGTCCAACACTAGTCTGCCTATCAATGAGGTCAGCCTGCTGGGCTTCCTGGGAATCGTGTCCTGCAAACCCTGCAAAGGTAACAACGCAGTAGAACTTGCAGAATTACTTGCTGTGAACCAACTAACAAAATTACAGTGTCATATCTCTATCATTAATACGGCTGTTTTGCTATTTCTCAAACCATTTGACTAACAGAAGTAGATGCTGATTTCTTGACTCTTGTTATGGTAAACCACCATCGCTGGTAGTGTACCAAAGGTGCCTCAGACAAGTTAGATGGTTTTAGGTTCTCCATATGGTCCCCTCATAACTGGCAATGAATGAAGCAAAGACGTTAAGGGGTCACATTTTGATCATAGTTCCAAATGGCAGCTCATTTGGCTATAACTAGACCACCTGTCTTCTTCTTGGGATAACTTTGATCCATATGGAATTTCCAAGTTAAGTTAGTTTCCAGAGATTTCTAACTTTTGTGAAATGTGGATCTCGGCCAGTCATTCCATCTAACTCTGTCCAGCTGTTTTGAGTGGCTTCCACTATTGGAAGCCTTCACCATGGGTATTCAGGTTCACTCAAGTATATAGTCCTGTTTTTATAAACTAAGGTTGCGGTGGCACTTTAAGAAGTCCATGTGATCTCTTGCCAGGGTAGTGGATTATTTTAAACCGTGTGAGGATGATTAGTGTCAGCAAGGCTGAAGCCAGCATGTACCAAATAGCAATGTAATTCTAGTTTCAAAATGTAGTAGCATTCCTGCTAACTACTGTATGATCGATCATGTTTTCACTTCTATGGAGCAGTCTTATTTTAAGGGATATAAAGGCTATTCCAGCATGCTGTTGATTACAAAAAGGTATAAACCAACTAGTTGAATTAACAAGCATAATTGTATGATGGCAGCAAAAGTAAATAATGTAATGTTCTCATCAATTATGTTCTTAAATGATAAGTGTATAACCTCAAGTGATCTAGAATGACAAAAGTAACAAGACAAGTTGTAAAAGCTATACACTTCAATAATTTATCTACATTTGTACAGTGCCTTCGGAAAGTATTCAGACCCCTAAACTTTTTCTACTTTTTGTTACGTTACAGCCTTATTCTAAAATGGACTAAATAAGTAAACATCTCAGTAATCTACACACAATACCCCATAATGACAAAGCGAGAACAGGTTTGTAGAAATTTTAGCAAATTTATTTAAAAAAAACAACAACAAAAAAAACAGAAATATCTTATTTACATAAGTATTCAGACCCTTTGCTATGAGACTCGAAATTTGGCTCAAGTGCATCCTGTTTCCATTGATCATCCTTGAGATGTTTCTATAATTTGATTGGAGTCCACCTGTGGTAAATTCAATTGATTGGGCATGATTTGGAAAGGCACACACCTGTTTATATAAGGTCCCACAGTTGACAGTGCATGTCAGAGCAAAAACCAAGCCATGAGGTCGAAGGAATTGTCCGTAGAGCTCCGAGACAGGATTGTGTCGAGGCACAGATCTGGGGAAGGGTACCAAAAAATGTCTGCAGCATTGAAGGTCCCCAAGAACACAGTGGCCTCCATCATTCTTAAATGGAAGAAGTTTGGAACCACCAAGACTCTTCCTAGAGCTGGCCGCCCGGCCAAATTGAGCAATTGGGGGAGAAGGGCCTTGGTCAGGGAGGTGACCAAGAACCCGATGGTCACTCTGACAGAGCTCTAGAGTTCCTCTGTGGAAATGGGAGAACCTTCCAGAAGGACAACCATCTCTGCAGCACCACCAATCAGACATTTATGGTAGAGTGGCCAGACTGAAGCCACTCCTCAGTAAAAGGCACAAAAGGCAAAAGGCACCTAAAGACTCAGACCATGGGAAACAAGATTCTCTGGTCTGATGAAACCAAGATTGAACTCTTTGGCCTGAATGCCGAGCATCACATCTGCAGGAAACCTGGCACCATCCCTACGGTGAAGCATGGTGGTGGCAGCATTATGCTGTGGGGATGTATTTCAGCGGCAGAGACTGGGAGAGTAGTCAGGTTTGAGGGAAAGATGAACGGAGCAAGGTACAGAGAGATCCAGAGCAGGTTCACCTTTCAACAGGACAATGACCCTAAGCACACAGCCAAGACAACGCAGTAGTGGCTTTGGGACAAGTCTCTGAATGTCCTTGAGTAACATAGCCAGAGTCCGGACTTGAACCCAATCGAACATCTCTGGAGAGACCTGAAAATAGCTGTGCATCAACCTGACAGAGCTTCAGAGGATCTGCAGAGAAGAATGGGAGAAACTCCCCAAATACAAGTGTGCCAAGCTTGTAGCGTCATACCCAAGAAGACTCGATGCTGTAATCTCTGCCAAAGGTGCTTCAATAAAGTACTGAGTAAAGGGTCTGAATACTTATGTAAATGTGATAGTTCATTTTTTTATTTGTAATAAATTAGCAAAAATTCCTAGAACACTGTTTTTGCTTTGTCATTATGGGGTATTATGCGTAGATTGATGAGGGGAAAAAACGATTTAATCAATTTTAGAATAAGGCTGTAAAGTAACAAAATGTGGAAAATGTCAAGAGGTATGAATACATTCTGAAGGCAATGTATATCCCTATCGAGATGTGTGTCCATCCCACCTTGGATCTGGTCCCCAATATGTCCCTGCAAGTTGCAGTGCAATTGAATAAAATCGAAATAATCAAATAAATGGAAAATAATCCTCCTCCTTCTCCTCCTCCCTCTTCTAATTCACTCTGCATTAATTATTTCCCAATGCTGGCTGAGACACAGGCCTGGCTGCCTCCCCTCAGAGAATAAAAAAATGAATTCCTGTTTACCACAGGAGAAATGTTTGCCACATGCCCAGACGTCTGTTTCTCATAATGTGGAGCACTATCTGGATCATTAAGCAGACTGAAAGAACAAAACTACAGCATCAATGTACATGTGATACTGTGGGGAAGTGCTGGTCTATTATCATAGTACTGCCTGTCAGAGTCAGACTGGGCCCAACAGTTGATCCTCCCCATTGGGGCTACTGATTTCCAGTGCTTCAAAGCATTCCTGGGTGTTGACTAGTGCTCCATGTCTGACCTATATTTAAATCTGCATTGATTTGTGAAAACGTATATGAATTGCAACGAGCTGCCAGTGAACCGGAGAAAAACATAACAGAAAAAGGGATTTTCTTGGATTTCCCTGGGAGGAATGGGGACAAATCTGATACTCATGTGAGAAATCCAGAAGTATCAGAGTTGGCCTCTCTGGAGATGGAGAATAACAGGATATTAAAGCAAGCGCTCGCAGAGAAAGGCAATAAAGTCCTGCTTTTTACAGGATCAGGTCTGAATATCACTCTCTATTAGGATCAAACAGGTCCTGAGAAGCCTGTTGAAAGGTGGCGATGGTTTATCTGTGTTGTTTTAGGGTTACAGTACTGGGTGACTTCCTATTGACCTGGATGGGCCTTGGAGAGTCAACTAAAATCAGTTGATCCTGCGTTTCCTCCTGCCACATCTCTCAGCCTGTAAAACCCAGTGACAGGCCTTTGAACTGGTTGGTCTGCTCAAACACCCTTCCATCCATCTAAGACTTAGCCCTGCTTTCATCATTACAGGGATCCTACAGTCATGGAAACAGGCACAACCTCAGACACATTCTTACACACTTGACATCCTTGTGTATGACCATAAACAAAGTATGCGTTTATTGTAAATGTTTTGCTGGATAAATCATGCTGCGGTTAAAGACAACAGTTTTCAGCAATTTGTTCTGTTTTGTTGAGAATTAATCTTAAGCAGCAGTGGATATGGATCACTTAATGACAGACCATTTAAGATGAGTAAATGCTTCGACAGTAATACTGACTTTTTACTCTATGTTTTGCAGAGACCTGTGATGGTGTGAACTGCGGCCCAGGGAAGGTGTGTACGTTGAAGGCTGGACGTCCTCAGTGTGCGTGCTCTCCCGACTGCACTAACATCTCCAAAAAGCATGCTGTGTGTGGCAGCGATGGGAACTCCTATCGTGACGAGTGTGCCCTCCTGATGGCCCGCTGTAAGGGACACCCTGATCTGGAGGTCATGTACCAGGGAGAATGCAAAAGTGAGGACACGCCTGTACTTCAAGAGTTATCTTGCATGTCTGCAGTTTGGTTATTTCAAATACTAATTGTGCTACTGCAGCAATATTACACACATTCTTGGATTCAAATCAGTATTCCTTTGTAGCGATACTATATTACTAATGCTCTATGTTCATGTTCTGTCCAGAGTCTTGCTCCAATGTGGTGTGCCCAGGTACCCACACCTGTGTGACAGATCAGACTAACAGTGCCCACTGTGTCATGTGCCGCACAACCCCCTGCCCAATACCGCTGAAGTCCGAGGTGCCTATCTGTGGCAACGACAACATCACCTACCCCAGCGCCTGCCACCTCCGCAGAGCCACCTGCTTCCTGGGGCGCTCCATAGGAGTGCGTCACTATGGAAACTGCTCTAGTAAATCCCCTTCACCGTTCCTGATCTGTCAACACATAGCCTCAGTATAATCAATAAATTAATAAACAACCTAAATTGAATGGATTTTCTAACTTTCGATATTTTGGCATGTGTTGGATGTGTTTTGTCTTGTGTCCTCTTTCTCAGGTGTTCCAAGAAAAACTCTGGCTTTGGAGGGCAGTGAGGAGAATTCACTCTAAAGGGACAGTTCTTGTGTGGTCCAACTGGTTCTTCAGTTCACCTGGCACTAGACTTAGCTTAGTCCACCCGGTATGAAGATTTCCAAGAGATCTGCTTCGAAACGTGAACCAACATTGTCCCGATGTTCACTCACCAAGTTCTGATTTATGTTGACTACTTTTTTTACAATCACTTATCCCCTCTATCCCTACCCCCTGTACATAGAACAATGATACATTTGATGTGGGGGAACCCGTTGGAAGTAGCAGTTTGTTCTTCCAAAAGGGAACCAATACTGTATTTGTTGATGCATGCAATGTATGTTAAATAGGATAATTTGCTCATGAAACTGTGGAGAAATATGTAGGGGGCTTTAAGTATAGGAAAATATGTGTATATTGTAAATAAATACTGCTACTATTTATTGAAGAAGTTATCAAATCTGTTCTATTTATGTTTTGACCCTGTATACAAATCCATATATCAATAGGTCAGCTGTATTTATTGTATTTTGTTTTAAGGCACATGGATTTGGTTTTAAGGTACATGTATTTGGTTTTAAGGTACATGTATTTTGTTTTAAGGCACATGCATTTGGTTTTAAGGTACATGTATTTGGTTTTAAGGTACATGTATTTTGTTTTAAGGCACATGCATTTGGTTTTAAGGTACATGTATTTGGTTTTAAGGTACATGTATTTTGTTTTAAGGCACATGCATTTGGTTTTAAGGTACATGTATTTGGTTTTAAGGTACATGTATTTTGTTTTAAGGCACATGCATTTGGTTTTAAGGTACATGTATTTGGTTTTAAGGTACATGTATTTGAATGGCCACTGCCATTCTTTTATTTTGGCAAGTTGTTTTTATTTTTGTGTATTTTTCATATCCCTAAATAAAGTGCTTTGTCCCCTTAAAAGCAGCATGACAAAAAAACTAAATTTGTTTGGATACTGGATAGCACATTTAGAGGATGACAATATATATGGTTTCAATTCACTCTAAGCAAAACAGGATAACTGCTGTCTGTATTTCGGTGTTTGTTTGGAGGTGATGAGAGACTTACCCAAAACAAAAGTGCACAGTATGTCTCCTCTCACTCTGCTTGCACAGAGTACGAAACTGTTTACGCTGGAGCCCAATCAAATTTATAAACCTCCCACTGATCACTCAAATTAACAGTTTAGTTCAGTGTGCAGCAATGTTATTAGACTGTTGATTCAACTCCAAGCCTTTACAATACCTCCACTGTTGAAGTCTTGGCTTTGTTTATTTTGTATGTTTGTGGGTAATATGAGTCCAATATAATGCCATTTGGGTTGTTGAATACACCTGTGTAACTGAAAAATCTGACAAATGTTGTTAGCCTTATTAAATTGAAAACATGATAATGCCAAATTACATTAATTTACCCAAAGTTAACTCACCGGATCCCCAGACTGTGCAGCCTAATGTATCTGTTCAATGTTTAAGTACTAGTGGCCATTTGAACCATATGGGCAGATAGCTATTTGCAAATAGCTATTGGTTATTGTGATGTGAATGAATAGTGCTGCACACCCATTTATTCTAGATGATTTAAGAGATTTTTATTTAAAACAAATACTGTTTTTGAACAATTTACACTAGTTTCTTGTAAATAGAACTCAATTTCATGTACCTGTGTTCCTACTGTGAAATTTGAATGACAAATGTATCTACTTATTTTTGTATTTTTGTACTGCCATTTTATCTCAACATAAACTATAGTATTTGTCATGATGCCTCTTTCATTTCTGGTGCAACTTTGACAGTCATTAAATTTGTGTTATACTAGTCAGAATAGTCTCTCTAGTCTAGTGCATAATTCCAGATAGGCTTTGTCCTACCCTCTGTTATTAATTCTTTATCATACAAAATATCACTTACAGTACAAACATACTGCATGCACAGTAATTGCCATTCTAAATTCTAGACTTTTGTCAGTCTAAAAATACACACAATAGTAAAGGCATTTATCAATGGAGTCATTTCAAGCCTCAAGGGGCTGTCGTGACAAGCTTATATGCACATTGTCTATCCCTTACTGCCTAAAGAAGATCATGGCCATGGTTATGAAATTTAGTGAACCGTCTACCTTAACTACCCACATAGAGGAGCAGCAGGTGGGCTAGAGTGATGGACGTCTTTTACTATGCTGCAACCTCTGTGCGTGCAATGGCCCTGGCGACTGACATCCAAATGACAAGCCTCAGAGGAGGGGAGAGGAGACCAGTGAAGAGGGGCGGTGGAGCATTAAAGCAAGTCACCCCATCTCCTGTCCCTGAGGAGCCCCCTCTGGAGGAGAGGAGGTGGGTGAGGTAAGCGACAGAGGGCCACTGACTGACTCACTTTCCTATATGAAATATTGTCCTTATTTTCCCTGCTCTGACTGAGAACCACTCCTAGACTGACTGGGCCAGCATCTGGCCTGACTGGGTCAGCATCTGGCCTGACTGGGCCAGCATCTGGCCTGACTTGGCCAGCATCTGGTTTAACTTTGGGATATGTTTATATTGTGATCCAAGCACCCTTTTAATACATTGGGAATGGAATTAAAGGTTTGCTCGAACATGCAATAACAATGCTATTGAAAAGTGATTGTTTTTCTGATATGCATGCATCTTATTTCTGCTTTCTGATTCTACCATTTCTCTATTGTAAATGCTGTTGTTTTGTTTTCTGTTTTGTAATTAAATGCTACATTATCAGATGGCATAGAGGGAACCCACCCATTCCCTAGTTTCTAGAGTTCTGGTACAAACTGTAATGGTCTGATGATCTCGTCAAACCTGACCTCAATGTGGTCCAATGGCATGCACTACTCTTTTCTTTTTATCTAATTGCTCCAATTCTTAGGAAGAAGGAGCTCTCATGCCAGCTCAGTTTTTCATATAGTGATAATCGGCATATAAAAGTACAGTATATGAAAGATCCTCCCTAAAATGTAAGGAATTTAAATTAAAGTTTCATTATGGAGAATGCGTGGGAAAATTAAATGTTTAAGGCATGGTTCCCAGACCATTTTGGGGATATGAGTAACCCATGTAAAGCCTTTTCAATTGTCTTGTGACACACCCAATAAACAAAACCAATGTTTAACCATTCTAGACTAAACTGTGACCCAAAGGAATATCTGTGACCCAACAGTAGTATAGAATACAACTTTATTGTAACTTGGTTAGAACTTAAATGTTAATTCTGCCTTTCCCAACACCCCTAGATACAAACAAACACACACACACACACACGCACACACACACACACACACACATTGAGAGGCACAGGGTCAACAGCAGTACAGCACCCCCTGGATGGAGAGCAATTGTGGGGGGGTGAGTGCCTTGCTCAAGGACACAAAGGCAGGAAATGTTACATGGGATCAGAGACCAGCAGCCTTCCAAATGCCAGTTCATGTCCATTCCCATTTTTGTGTTGCCCGGCCCAGGGCTTGAACCATGGTCCGCCTCTCTAACTTCAAGTCTACTGCCATCTCCGGTCCCCCAGTAACAGCTTTAAAGGGATAGTTTGAGATTTTGGCAATGAAGCCCTTTATCGGTTACATGTGTAAGTCTTCATAAACCATTGTGGGCCACCGTAACAGCCATCCCTGTTTTGTAATATACATTCAGGAAGAACAACCTAATCCCCAACACAGTGTATTATTACAGCTAATGTCTTCTGAGTCACAACGGAAATGATGTTCCCCAATCCCAAAGTGGAGGTATAACTTCAGGGTGCACGGACCATATGAGGCATTTCAAAGCAATTGTAATTAGGTTTAGCGTGAGACTTCTGAGATTCGTAGCACACTATGATCAGAAGGTCCACAGTGTCATCTGTTTTCAACACGTAAGGGGGCAGTTCTGAAGGCCATTAAGTATTCCCTTCACTTCCTGAATTGAAGGAGTCTGTAATCCTGCTCTAGATTGTGTCATGCACTGCCGTGGGTTTTACCAGAACACACTGATTTGTTGCTCTGAATCCAACAGATGCACACTGCACAAACCTCTCTGTCATGACTCATGAGCTCCAAGTAAGATGTTTAGACATTCAAGCAAACACTTGTAGCAACTCAAACACTCAGGTTTGAGAGATCTATTTTGATCAGAAAAAGTCCTCATTGCTCACTCTCCATGCCTCTTTTTGTCCATTTCTTGTCGTCCTGTTGCTGCAATTGACTGACAACTTCCAGTAAGTTACGCCCAACAGTTTGATAGGCGTAGACGTCCTGACGAAAACATGCTGGGGTGCTCCCAAAGACCACCCACTCTCCACATCATGCCTTGATTTAAACAGTCCCAACCCCACATCTGAAACTGATCAATGTGACTTTCTTCCAATTTATTTCCTTTCCATATAGGTCTCCAAAGTTTATAGATATCATATGCAAAAATCTCCTTCAAAAAAACTATTTATGGATCCAAATAAATTAGCCTAATATAATTTATGTGGCCCAATACATTTACAATATTAGCTTTTTGCATTAGTAGCATAGCAGATGGCTATTTTATATAATGAGGAGTATGCACCTACCTATCTTTGAGTCTGTTTGCAATTGACTTGAAGTACAGCAAGGGATGTATCCCTTTGATTCCATCAACAAGCCCATCTGTAAATAGCCCATCCAATCTACCTACCTCATCCCCATATTGTTTTTTATTTACTTTTCTGCTCTTTTGCACACCAGTATTTCTTGCACATCATCATCTGCACATCTATCACTCCAGTGTTAATTTGCTAAATTGTAATTACTTCACTACTATGGCCTATTTATTGCCTTACCTCCTCATGCCATTTGCACACACTGTATATAAACTTTCTTTTTTCTATTGTGTTATTGACTGTACGCTTGTTTATTCCATGTGTAACTCTGTGTTGTTGTTTGTGTTGCACTGCTTTGCTTTATCTTGACCAATTCGCAGTTGTAAATGAGAACTTGTTCTCAACTAGCCTACCTGGTTAAATAAAGGTGAAATAAAAAATACATAGACCACTGGGCCTTGAGATCTGTCAATAAGTGGTCAACATAAACTTGTCATCCACAGTGCCAAAAAATAACATATTAGCAATTGAGGGCCATGCTTTCGATTTTGAGGGGAAAATCAGACCATCAAGACAAGAGAGCAAAAGATTTAGGAAGTTGCGCAAAATAAAATTGTCCCCAATTATGCAACTTGTTTTTTCCTGTATGCGTCTACTGGGACAGACTGACCTCTGGCTGTGTCTGTGTGTGGCTTGATGGAGTCAGTGAAGACGGTAGCTGGAGTGTGATATAATGTGTGATATAATGTCCATACAGATTCTTAGCAATACATTACAGCAGCGACAGAAAAACATTTGTTTGGTCTAGGAATGGCATAGGATTACTGTTGACCTCTGCACCCTGTGATGACAAGGTCACTGATTGAACCCAGGTGTGGGCACAGGTTGAATGTGTCATTGGGGGAAGTACAGTATGTTAACTGAATGTTCCCAGTCTTACCCAAAGTCAACTTACGTAACTGAGTAGATCTGTACATATCACACCATCAGCAACATCACCGCCCTACTTTCAGGTGGGCTAACTAAGACATATGCAGTAACTATATTATAAGCAAGAAATTGCCAAAATGCCTGGCTATTTATCACCGAAAGTTGGTTGTATATTTTGCATAACCTTTTGACAAGTGAACATTCAGCATCACAAATCAACATTTAGAAGATGCAAGTAAAAGATGCCAATTTATAACAACTTGATAGCTTAACGATAAGAACACTAATAGCAAAAGCAACTGCAGAGAATTCCCTTCTCAGCACGAAGGAACAATATACCCCCAGTGAACTCCTGGAGACATATGGGATCTATTTCCTCTGACTACTCAAAACTCCAAGATGGCGTAGAAGTCTTTTTTTTTGTCTTGTCCTGTCCCGTCCCATGTATATATTGTTTTCTTCGTATATATTTCGTATATATTTTTAATATTTGTAATCTCAATTTTCATCTACGGACTGAACATACTCTCCTCACCCAATGTGGTACGGATCTGCAATTATCTACACTTTAGAACCAGAACCCCCATCAGGAGCTAGCCAGCTAACTATCTACTAGCTAGTAGTCAGTTAGCCACTGCTAGTGGTCATCACCGTTAACTCGAACATCAGCCAGCCTCAGCCCGGTCAATTCCTGCCAGTCTGCACAGCGCTATATCAACCCAGAGCATATCGGACTGCTTTTTCTCTACCACATCTCCGGATTCCTACCCCAAGCGCTGAACCTTTACACCGGATCATCGCAGCTAGCTAGCTGCTGTCCGAGTGGCTTCTCCTGGCTAACGTCTCTGTCCCGAAGCAAGCACCAGTTAGCCTGGAGCTAGCCTGGAGCTAGGCCCATCTCCCAGCTAGCCAAAGAGGTCCTTCAGCCAATTCTTGGGCTACAATACCTATTTTGCCAATTGGCCTAGACCCTTTTACTGCCAACATGGAGCCCCGCCGATCCATCACGACTGGTATGCCAACTGTCCTGGGGGGTTTCAACAGGCTCTTCCGTTACGACGTCCCCCAAAGGCCAAACTGCTAGCCTGCTAGCCCTGGTCCGCTAGCTGTCTGAATCGCCGTATCTCCAGCTTGCTTAGCTACTCACTGGACCCTATGATCACTTGGCTACACATGCATCTCCCTAATGTTAATATGCCTTGTCTATTGCTGTTTTGGTTAGTGATTATTTATTATTTCACTGTAGAGCCTCCTGCCCTGCTCAATATGCCTTAGCTAGCCCTTTTGTTCCACCCCCCACACATGGGGTGACCTCACCTGGCTTAAATGGTGCCTCTAGAGACAAAACCCCTCTCATCGTCACTCAATGCCTAGGTTTACCTCCACTGTACTCACATCCTACCATACCCTTGTCTGTACATTATGCCTTGAATCTATCCTTCCGTGGCCAGAAATCTGCTCCTTTTACTCTCTGTTCCGAAACGCATTAGACGACCAGATCATATAGCCTTTAGCCGTACCCTTAACCTACTCCTCCTCTGTTCCTCTGGTGATGTAGAGGTTAACCCAGGCCCTGTAGCCCCCAGCACCACTGCCAATCTCCTGGCGCTTTCATTTGTTGACTTCTGTAACCATAAAAGCCTTGGTTTCATGCATGTTAACAGTAGAAGCCTCCTCCCTAAGTTTGTTTTATTCACTGCTTTAGCAGACTCCGCCAACTCGGATGTCCTAGCCGTGTCTGAATCCTGGCTTAGGAAGGCCACCAACACTCCTGAAATTTCCATCCAAACTATAACATTTTCTGACAAGATAGAACTGCCAAAAGGGGCGGAGTTGCAATCTACTGCAGAGATAGCCTGCAGAGTTCTGTCATGCTATTCAGGTCTGTGCCCAAACAATTCGAGCTTCTACTTTTAAAAATCTACCTTCCCAGAAACAAGTCTCTCACCGTTGCCGCTTGTTATAGACCCCCTTCAGCCCCCAACTGTGCCCTGGACACCATATGTTAATTGATTGCCCCCCATCTATCTTCAGAGTTCGTACTGTTAGGTGACCTAAATTAGGACATGCTTAACACCCCGGCCATCCTACAATCTAAGATAGATGCCCTCAATCTCACACAAATTATCAAGGAACCTACCAGGTACAATCCTAAATCCGTAACCATGGGCACCCTCTTAGATATCATCCTGACCAACTTGCCATCTAAAAACACCTCTGCTGTCTTCAACCAGGATCTCAGCGATCACTGCCTCATTGCCTGCATGCATAATGGGTCCACGGTCAAACGACCACCCCTCATCACTGTCAAGCGCTCCCTAAAACACTTCAACAAGCATGCCTTTCTAATCGACCTGGCCGGGGTACCCTGGAAGGATATTGACCTCATCCCATCAGTAGAGGATGCCTGGTTGCTCTTTAAAAGTGTTTTCCTCACCATCTTAAATAAGCATGCCTCATTCAAAAAATTTAGAACTAAAAACAGATATAGCCCTTGATTCACCCCAGACTTGACTTCCCTTGACCAGCACAAAAACATCCTGGGGCACTCTGCATTAGCATCAAATAGCCCCCGCGATATGCAACGTTTCAGAGAAGTCAGGAACGAATATACTCAGTCAGTTAGGAAAGATAAGGCTAGCTTTTTCAAACAAAAATATGCATCCTGTAGCACTAATTCCAAAACGTTTTGGGACACTGTAAAGTCCATGGAGAATAAGAGCACCTCTTCCCAGCTGCACACTGCACTGAGGATAGGAAACACTGTTACCACAGATAAATTTACAATAATCGATAATTTCAATAAGCATTTTTCTACGGCTGGCCATGCTTTCCACCTGGCTACCCCTACCCGACCAACATCTCAGCATCACCTGCAGCAACTTGCCCAAGCCCCCCCCCCCCGCTTCTCCTTCACCCAAATCCAGACAGCTGATGTTCTGAAAGAGCTGCAAAATATGGATCCCTACAAATCAGCTGGGCAAGACAATCTGGACCCTCTCTTTCTAAAATTATCTGCCGAAATTGTTGCAACCCCTATTACTAGCCTATTCAACCTCTCTTTTGTATCATCTGAGATCCCCAAAGATTGGAAAGCTGGCGTGGTCATCCCCCTCTTCAAAGGGGGAGACACTCTAGACCCAAACTGTTATAGACCTATATCCTTCCTGCACTGCCTTTCTAAAATCTTCAAAAGCCAAGATAACAAACAGATCATCGTCCATTTCGAATCCCACCGTACCTTCTCCACTATGCAATCTGGTTTCCGAGCTGGTCATGGGTGCACCTCAGCCACGCTCAAGGTCCTAAACGATATCATAACCGCCATTGATTAAAGACAGTACTGTGCAGCCGTCTTCATTGACCTGGCCAAGGCTTTCGACTCTGTCAATCACCACATTCTTATCGGCAGACTCAATAGTCTTGGCTTCTCAAATGACTGCCTCACCTGGTTCACCAACTACTTCTCAGACAGAGTTCAGTGTGTCAAATCGGAGGGCCTGTTGTCCGGACCTCTGGCAGTCTCTATGGGGGTGCCACAGGGTTCAATTCCCAGGCCGACTCTTTTCTCTGTATACATCAATGATGTCGCTCTTGCTGCTGGGGATTCTCTGATCCACCTCTGCGCAGACAACACCATTCTGTATACATCTGGCCCTTCTTTGGACACTGTGTTAACAAACCTCCAGACGAGCTTCAATGCCTTACAACACTCCTTCCATGGCCTCCAACTGCTTTTAAATGCTAGTAAAACTAAATGCATGCTCTTCAACCGATGGCTGCCCGCACCCTCCTGCCCGACTAGCATCACTACTCTGGACGGTACTGACTTAGAATATGTGGACAACTACAAATACCTAGGTGTCTGGTTAGACTGTAAACTCTCTTTCCAGACTCACATTAAGCTTCTCCAATCTAGAATCAGCTTCCTATTTTGCAACAAAGCCTCCTTCACTCATGTTGCCAAACATACCCTCAGAAACTGACTATCCTACCGATCCTTGACTTCGGCGATGACATCTACTCAGCAAACTTAATGTAGTCTATCACAGTGCCTTCCGTTTTGTCACCAAAGCCCCATATACTACCCACCACTGTGACCTGTATGCTCTCGTTGGCTGGCCCTCGCTTCATACTCGTCGCCAAACCCACTGGCTACAGGTCATCTATAAGTTTATGCTAGGTAAAGCACCTCCTTATCTCAGCTCACTGGTCACCATAGCAACACCCA
The DNA here is from genome assembly GCF_901001165.1 of Salmo trutta. Taxonomy (NCBI): domain Eukaryota; kingdom Metazoa; phylum Chordata; class Actinopteri; order Salmoniformes; family Salmonidae; genus Salmo; species Salmo trutta. The sequence goes on from NC_042973.1 coordinate 19,646,304, forward strand.
CCCGTAGCACGCGCTCCAGCAGGTATATTTCACTGGTCATCCCCAAAGCCAACACTTCCTTTGGCCGCTTTTCCTTCCAGTTCTCTGCTGCTAATGACTGGAACGAATTGCAAAAATCACTGAAGCTGGAGTCTTATATCTCCCTTTCTAACTTTAAGCATCAGATGTCAGAGCAGCTTACCGATCACTGTACCTGTATACAGCCAATCTGTAAATAGCACACACAACTACCTCATCCCCATATTGTTACTTAACCTCTTGCTATTTTGCACCCCAGTATCTCTACCTGCACATCATCATCTGCACATCTATCACTCCAGTGTTAATGCTAAATTGTAATTATTTTTGCCTCTATGGCCTATTTATTGCCTTACCTCCCTACTCTTCTACATTTGCACACACTGTACATAGATTTTTCTACTGTGTTATTGACTGTACGTTTGTTTATGTGTAACTCTGTGTTGTTGTTTTTGTTGCACTGCTTTGCTTTATCTTGGCCAGGTCGCAGTTGTAAATGAGAACTTGTTCTCAACTAGCCTACCTGGTTAAATAAAGGTGAAATAAAATAAAATAAATGAAATTACACACATCTCAGCAACAGACTTATGGTGTGTGAGTTCTAGACTGGAGGACTGCCTGCCTGCCTCTGCCCTGATATCATCTGCCCTGATATCATCTGCCCTGGCTCAGCGCAGGGGCGTGTCGACAACAACAGTCTGACACACTGGCCCCACTCTCTATCTATATTGTTTTTGCTTGTTTACTCCTCGGCAAAAACGTCAAAATTAAAGACAGATTTTTTGAGTTATCTTAGATTAATTCTGACTATTTTGAGGAAGTACAGTATATACTGGCTACCCAGCCTTGACAAAATCCATTTGACACATCTGCTGCGTCTAATACCTTCCAGCAGACGATAGGGATCTGAGTCTGTCTGCCGTGGCTCTCTACCACCCTTCCTCACCATGGTGACCTGATTCTGGGATAAAGGACGGGTGCACACTTTGTGTTCACGCTCATGTCTGAAACATGTAATAATATGAAGCAATGGGTCATAAATTCACTATCAAACTATCATTATATCAAGATTTCTTGGGTATTGCAAGAGCATAGAGAGAGTGACTAAGAACCCTTCACTATGGCAGAGGAGATTGGATTGTTACTGCTAATTGTGCACACACGTTATTGCCGACTACACTGGCATCTATATTTCCGTGGCTTCGTAGTGATGTAATCGGCAAAGCTAATGGACTATTGCAGTGCGGCCAGTGTCTATGACACATAGCCTAGTCACACAATCACAAATGGAAAAACACTGTGGATGAGCTGACCAAAGAGAAGATCTCATGACCTGGAATTGATTTGGCAAACAATACACACCTCCTAATGTGTGTTTAATTTATGTGTTGAAAAGTTTTATGTTTGTCTTGACTTCTTGGGCAGATATTTTTTCCATTACTACTGAAATCTTTACAACTTTGGCACTCACTTCTGGAATTTTAGAGTGTGATGCTTAGCTCTTATGATGCATAGCTATAGCCAGCGTGTGTAGGAGAGGGACCTCGTTAAGTGGGAGCAAAAATAAGTGACGCATGATTAAGAGGCCCAGGAAGTTTGTTATTGCTGTGCGTCTGAGTACTCGGGGGCCGAGCGGAACTGTGCAGGCCATTCCCTGCTGGAGTGTCTGGAACAACTCTATGGGGTGACAGCTGTCCTACCAGCATGCCCAGGACAATGCCTGTCTAGTGCCTATACACACAAGGTATGTTATGTTCTATTCTTATGACTGCATCATCAGGAGTGGGCCATGCTGGTCCTAAAGGACCATTCTGTCTGCCGATTGTAGTTTTACCATTTGTACTTATACAGATAACACATAGAAACACACATTCAGTACTATATACATTTACAGTGTTTATTCATCCCATTTACTCTAGGTATATACACATTTTGAGCAATTCACTAATACTGTATTTCATATTGAACTGCTGACTGTCACCATATCTTACTTCTACATGACTGATGGATAGCCTCAAATACTCCAAAGGTAAGCTCAGTTCTATTTTCAACACTTATTAATTCAATATCTTAACCCCAGATTACTACGGTGACATGAGTGGCATGATCAGAGGGCTTGCTCAGTCTTGCATGGTTATTTCCAACAGCTCACATGACCTGTCTCTGACCCTGGTCTGCTCAGGCTGCTCATAGTCACTCCCCAGATTTGAGTGCAACAGTGAACATTGTACTGCAGCGGTGACCAGAGCCATCATTCACATAGGGTGGCACGTGCCCCTCAGATTTGTGCAGTTTATTATTATTTTGTTTGTGATACTATTAGCCACCTAGCAATTTTATGAAGTTGGCTTAGCTAGCCCAAGTAGGTTCCCAATCTCCCAACCTCATAACAAGCTATCAAGAAGCCACTTCAGGCTATCAAGTTAGAGTAGCTAGCTTTTCTAGCTATCTTAGCTGTTTTTCCGGCTGCCAAGGTCGGTAGACTTTAGAAAAACAAGCAATTTCTAAATGTACTGAATAAGACTCTAAATGTACTGAATAAGACTCGCATTACTTTCAATCGTTTATCCAGATTTTAGCAGAGAAATATATTTAGTTTCTTTATAAAAAATAACCACTAGTTAGGAGAATACAGACAACTCAAGAGGTATGCTTAGACATTCAGAAAAATAAACATATTGTTGACATAGAATTAAGCATAATGATCATGGCTCCAAATTGCAGGAAAAAGCTGTTTCAGTTGTTTGAAAAATGCTAAATTATCAGACTTAAGGACTGGGGTCCTAGCCCCCGTCCGGACTACCCTCCAGCCATACTCACATACTTGTGCCCCCTCAGATCTTTGGGGTGCTTGCCACCCCTGGCGGTGACGCACTTGGGAGCAGGGAGGCAATAGCTTACCTCAGCAACCAACACAAGCTTACCTCAGACATAGCAAGCTCAGTGCTATCAGACCTCTCTAATCACAGCCCATGGGACAGCAGTGCCCTTTCAGCTCCCACAGTGATCAGACACAACACAGGCTACAGAACAGGAGCTGTGGACTGACTGACTGGGTTACTAGGTGTCTCCTATGGGAATAACATTCCCCCATCCACTCCAATGGGCGCAAACTGGTAGAATCAACGTTGTTTCATAATAATTTGTCAACGTATTGTTACGTGGAATCTACGTGGAAAATACATTGATTTGAGGGTGAAATTTCAACCATAGGATTATGTTGTCAGGGTAACCAATTTTCAACATAGACAAACCTTGTATAAAATATATAGAATTTTTCCTTTTAAACAACGTCAGATTTTTTATGTTATATACACTATCAGAAAAAATATATAGGCTGGACAGCACCTCCTACTGGAGTGCTAATCGATCAACAGCTATCCCTTTTAACCAAGCCCAGCCCGTCCTAGCTTTGATTTAAAAAAATATATATATATTTAACCTTTATTTATACAGGTTTTTCTCATTGAGATAACATTTCTTTTCCAAGTTAGACCTGGTCCAATAGCAGCAGAGGGAACAACGTTTCAGACAAAACAACTTACATACACTAACACAACATTAAACACAACTATAAACACACATACAGTACAACAATTACATATTACGTTAAAAAACACGAAGGTCTTGACTAAAAAACAGCTGTCCTAAAGACAATTACACTCTTCTATGATATATACATCTATCAAGTGTTTAAACTCCACCAACAAAGCTAGATCATCAATTTTTTTAATGTTCAGGAGAGAATTACAGGACACGAAAGTGTGCATGTTCAAGATAGCAGGTCGCAGGTCTGTGGAGATTTTCACAATTGCTATAATAACCTGTGCAGAATCTTGAACAGAATCAATCAATTGTACATGTACTTTCAATGTAATATCAACTGCAATCCAGATCATGTTATTAAATGATGCACAGTGATAACACATTAATCTGTTGCATAAATAAACAATATATTTGACATAGTATTCCCATTTGATCTTTGCTTGCTTTGGATGGTTGAAAGCATATTGATAACACATTGAGAATTCAACAAACTTCTGTCTGTCCTTTTTCGTGGGTGAATAAAGGTTGAAATCTCATTGATCAACATCTCAACAAGATATTACCTAAATGTCCACGTTAAAATGAAGTGGTGTGCCCAGTGCGACATATTATTATATCACTGTGAAATGTTTTCAGCTGATAAAGAGAAATAGTCCTGATGTTGGACTAACTAATGTGATGGAAAATATTTTTAAAGGCGTAATGACCCACAAGGCCATGGTAATTTGTATATTAGGCGAGGCAATTTGTACATAATGTGTTTACTATGCCATTTTTCTAATTAGCTTTAAAGGTATGTTGGCAACAACATGTTGTATTTAGTCCAAATCAATAAAAAGTACCCTACTTTGGCCTCATTCTATTCTATGCTTGGTATATGGATTCTGTATTTGCTAAAAATAATGGTTTCGGCATGGCAGGAGTATGAAATAACACATCAAAATCAGTCGAGCAGATTGGAGAGCAGAGATTGGCTGCAGGACAGTCAGGCGGAAACTCCTACTTACTCTCAACATTTGGTGCCAAGTACTGGAAATACTGCGTGTCTCAAGGTAGCACAGCAAACTCAATACCCCTGGAAGCTGGAGTGATATCTTACAAAGCGACCAGAGCTGACCATAAATCACTTATGTTATGTCTCTCTGGAGATAATATAAAAGCTACTTGTGAAAAAGGGAAATATCAAAGGACATGTATTTTTCATCTCCAAAATAAAAACAGACCTGCATGGTGCACTGGGTCTTATCAATCAAGCTTCCCGCTTTTACATAACTACAAGACCACCTGGGCAGTACAATCTTGCTTTAAAAAGGTGATGTTTGAACTATTATGTGCATTTATAACAGATAAATACTATCTGCATATCAACTTTGTATATTTAAAATATCTCTGAAACCCACAGCTTGTCAAATCCCCAAAATATGTAATATAACCTTTTTCTGCAGTAGGCTAAATCAGGGTCACAGAGTGTTTCTTGGTAGTCTTAAGCAAATCTACTTTGAAACAAAAGTGTATACCTCAAACACATGGTTATAAGCTTAAAAAAAAGATAACACCTGTACCATGTCATATACAGAGTTGAAATGTATAAAATGTTGAGTTTGCATCCCAGTATTAATGCAGTTGGATTTGGTGGACTGTAACATTCTTTAGGGTTAGGTTTTACTTAGCCCTATGTGTTCCATCCCAGGTGCTTGTAAGGGCACAGATGACAGACTGGTAGGATTCCAGTTGAGGTTGTTTAATGACGCTGATTCACAACAGTAAAGGAACAGCACCGTGTACGGCTTGACAATTGTGTTAACCAAGAGTGTGTGTGGTTCTGAAAAGGGGGAAATTAAATACAATAGTAAATGGCAGGTATAGGCTTAATAATACAACCTCCAATTACATAAGCTATAAATCATATGGCTACAATAGGTCACCTGCTGCAGTGGGAAATACAATCCTAACAACATGGCTGTGACTTCACTAATGAATGACCAGAAGAGCGCAACTACACAACACTACAGAGCAGCACCATCATCCTCACACAACTGCATGAACTTGAATGTGTAATGCATCCACAAGGCTCAATGCTAACAAAATACCCACATAATCTGTACAGTATACATTCATATAACCACAGGGCATATAAGACTAGACACTGAAATGCTAAATATCTGAAATTAGATGACTTACAGTTCCTAGCGCTAATTAGCTAAAAATGCTAATTAGCATAACAACGAAGTGTGTCCACAACACATGAATTGTAAGAAATATGAACTCACATTTCTGAAGGACGCACACTGGCCTTGGCTAAAACAAAGAATGCTAACTAAAGGTAATCACAGGAGATGGCTGGAACTTATCACGGCTTGTGTACTTTCTCTAGTTACTTCTTTCACCTCAGAGATCACCCAACATGCTCTGCTCCATATCACCGGTGGGCAGAGCTACATCTCTCCTATGATGAACGAATATTTCCTCTCAATAGTCGTTCTTACAGCTGCCCCCAAATTGCGACATCAATTTGCTCCTGAGAAAGGCTAAGGGCTCTTGGGAGGGGTTACGGCATGCGTACTGTCATCGTCCTCTCTGTCAGCGAGAGCTAGGAGGACTACCAATCGGGCCACAGGCCGTGTGTATGTTCTGTCCTTGATCTTGACCTCGGCAGACCTCACATAACTGTCTGCGCTTGGGTGAACTTTAATGACACATCCGATGGGCCAGAGGGCTCTCGGAAGCTGGGGGTCCACCAACATTTTACATTTTAGTCATTTAGCAGACGCTCTTATCCAGAGCGACTTACAGAGCGACTTACAGTAGTGAATACATACATTTCATAAATGTTTTTCTTCGTACTGGTCCCCCGTGGGAATCAAACCCACAACCCTGGCATTGCAAACACCATGCTCTACCAACATAACCACAATATCCTGTTTGATGTCTGCAGGGATAGCATGCCACTTCTGGTGGGCTTTCAGGCTGGGTAGGTAGTGCCTGATGTAGCTGGAACAGAAGTGATCTGTCAGGATCTGGCAGTGTCTCCATCGATGTCTGCTGCTCCGGGTACACCACTTGAGGCAGGGATCCATCTGACCGCCCCCTCAACAGGAGGTTAGGGGTCACGGGGTCCAGGTCTGCAATACTGGAGGACACGTAGCCCAAGGGCTTCGAATTCAGGATACCTTCCACTTCAATGAGGACAATTCTGAGCACTTCTTCGGTCACTGACTGGGCACCCACTGTAGTGTAGAGGGTAGTCTTAACAGAGTGAATCTCTCTCCCCCAAACTCCTCAGAAGTTGCTGCAGGGCGGTTGAAGTGGAAGGCAATCTTCTGTTTTGCAAGCTGCACTTGCAGGTTGGGAGACAAATCAGCGAAAGCCTCACGCAGCTCCTTCTCGCCTCCCCGGAAGTTCGTTCCTGGTCACAGAACAATTCAGCCGACGTCACTAGGCGGGCGATGAATCTTCTCAGGGCCATCAGAAAGGAGTCGGCATTGATGTTAGTCAGGAGGTCCAAGTATACACCCCTCGTGGTGAGACACTTGAAGATTATCCCCCATTTCTTCTTAATGCGCAGCCCCAGTTTGACCTGGAAGGGCCCGAATCAGTCCATGCCTGTGAAGTGGAAGACTGGCTTGAAGAGGCACAGGCGTGCAGCTGGCAGGTCAGCCATCTTGGGGATAGCAGGTCTGGATTTCCACCTACGGTATTCCGTGCAGGTGTGCTCGAAGCAACGGATGGCTTCCCACCCGCAGAGGATCCAAAGGGTGCGGCGGTTCTCTGCAAACACCCTCTCAGGGCCGGGATGGCACAGATAGTTGTCGTAATCTTGGATCAGGAGTGTAGTGGATGGATGACCAGGGTTGGAGCAAAACTGCTCCAGATCCTTCAAGTTGGATGAGTTCCGCTGGTGTACAGCAATCTTTAAGTCATACCACAGATTCTCAATTGGATTGAGGTCTGGGCTTTGACTAGGCCATTTCAAGACATTTAAATGTTTCCCCTTAAACCACTTGAGTGTTGCTTTAGCAGTACGCTTAGGGTCATTGTCCTGATGGAAGGTGAACCTTCGACCCAGTCTCAAATCTATGGAAGACTGAAACAAGTTTCCCCTCCCTGCATTTAGCGCCATCCATCATTCCTTCAATTCTGACCAGTTTCCCAGTCCCTGCCAATGAAAAACATCCCCACAGCATGATGCTACCACCACCATGCTTCACTGTGGGGATGGTTTTCTCGGGGTGATGAGAAGTGTTGGGTTTGCGCCAGACATAGCGTTTTCCTTGATGGGCAAAAAAGCTCACTTTTAGTCTCATCTGACCAGAGTACCTTCTTCCATATGTTTGGGGAGTCTCCCACATGCCTTTTGGCGAACACCAAACGTGTTTGCTTATTTTTTCTTTAAGCAATGGCTTTTTTCTGGCCACTCTTCCGTAAAGCCCAGCTCTGTGGAGTGTATGGCTTAAAGTGGTCCTATGGACAGATACTCCAATCTCCGATGTGGAGCTTTGCAGCTCCTTCAGGGTTATCTTTGGTCTCTTGTTTGCCTCTCTGATTAATGCCCTCCTTGCCTGGTCTGTGAGTTTTGGTGGGCGGCCCTCTCTTGGCAGGTTTGTTGTGGTGCCATATTCCTTCCATTTTTTATAATAATGGATTTAATGGTGCTCCGTGGGATGTTCAAAGTTTCTGATATTTTTTTATGACCCAACCCTGATCCGTACTTCTCCACAACTTTGTCTCTGACCTGTTTGGAGAGCTCCTTGGTCTTCCTGGTGGCGCTTGCTTGGTGGTGCCCCTTACTTAGTGGCGTTGGAGACTCTGGGACCTTTCAGAACAGGTGTGTATGTATACTGAGATCATGTGACACTTAGATTGCACACAGGTGGACTTTATTTAACTAATTATGTGACTTCTGAAGGTAATTGGTTGCACCAGATCTTATTTAGGGGCTTCATAGCAAATGGGGGGAATACATATGCACGCACCACTTTTCCGTTTGTATTTTAATTTTTTTTGTAAAACAAGTTATTTTTTGTATTTCACTTCACCAATTTGGACTATTTTGTGTATGTCCGTAACATGAAATCCAAATAAAAATCCATTTAAATTACAGGTTGTAATGCAACAAAATAGGAAAACCGCCAAGGGGCATGAATACTTTGCAAGGCACCGTAAGCTCTTTCTCTATCAGCTTGGCAAGCTGGGATCTAGTCTTGGCATGGTAAGTAGCGGCTAAGGAGTAACTCTGGACCTGGACATCAGGAATGAATGGTCTTGTTCTGACTATCTCTGTCCTCAGGTATGCGACAGACCCGTAGGCATTCTCTGATGGGTCGCAGAACACATTAACCTCTCTGGTGACACTCGACTGGTAGACATCTGCAGGTATGTAGCACCTAGGCAGGGTGATGCGTGGCAAGATCTGTAGCTCTCCTTCAAATTGTTCCAAGTCTGAAGAAGATCTTGAGGGAGAAGAGGGTCATCCCAGTCCCGATGTTTATCCCAGAGGCACTGGACCAACACTTTGGCTCGGGTGTTGTACAGCAGAATGAACCCATGGGCATCGTACTGGCTGGTGAGAACCTTGTACACATTCCGAATGGTCGGCACTCCGTAGTCCACAGCTCAATGCTTGTACCCCAAGGTGTCTGACTTGCAGTGCCAGCTGTGGCCTAGGGTAGACTCAGGTGAATCTTCTTTCTCTTGGGCAAACCAAAGCCCAAGGTTGTCTGATCTGGCCTCCTTTGGTAGGCGATTGATGATGCTTGGCATGTTGCTGGCCCACTGGTGTTGCTCGAACCCTCCAGATGCCAGGAGCACTCGTTGCTTGTCCACTAGCTGTCTGGCTTCTGCTGATGTTGGCACGCTCTGGGAGCAGGTGTCAACGCAGAAGCACCTCTACATAGAACCAAATATCTTCGCCAGGCTCGCTATTTTCTGTGACATGCCTCTGGAGGGCAAAGATTGCGCAGCATGGGCTGCATCTGGTGCCAAAGGGAAGCACCTGCCACTCAACGACATCAAGGTGCTCTTCTCTCTTCATGTCGCACCACACAAACCGTAGGAAGGGCCTATCTTCAGGCAGGAGGCGGACCTGATGAAACATCGCCTTGATGTCACCACTGATCCCGACGGCATGCTCGCGGAATCGCAATACTCCCAGGAGTGACGCACCCAAGATATGTCATGGCAGCAGGGACTCATTCAGGTTGAGACCCTGGAACTGGTAGGAGCAGTTGAATACGGTGCGATTCTTGCCATTGCAGGGTAGCCTAGTGGTTAGAGTGTTAGACTAGTAACTGGAAGGTTGCAAGATCGAATCCCTGAGCTGACAAGGTACAAAAAATCTGTCGTTCTGCCCCTGAACAAGGCAGTTAACCCACTGTTCCTAGGCCATCATTAAAAATAAGAATTTGTTCTTAACTGACTTGCCTAGTTAAATAAAGATAAAATGTAAAAAAAATTGTGACTCACCATGTGGTGTGGGATGTACCACCATTCTCCATCTTGAGTGAGCATCTCAGAGCTTAACTTCTTGACTGATCCTGCCTGCACCAGCTTCTGTATCTCAGCACTGTAGGCTGCAGCTCTCTCTGGATCCTTAGCAAGCCGTCTCTCCATTCTTCTAAGGCTTTGCATCACAGCTTCCTTAGGGGCTTGGCAGTAGCTGGGTGGCATAGCGAAACACTCCGTCTACCTCTATGCATGCAGTCTTGGTCTTGAGCAGGTCGACGACTTCCTGGTCCTTCCTCGACCGGGTCATCTCTTTCTCATTCCGGAACGGTATGGACGATATGGATGATGGACGTCACTAAATATTGCTGTGGCCAGAGGTGTTGCTCCACCAACCTTGCTGGACTCTGAAGCGTCCATCCAAGTCTGGTCCAGACAGCTGCTGGCCCGCCCGGAGGACCCAACCTCGCAGTGAAGGACCCTTTTATATGGAAACTGGTCTTTCAAGGCAGGAGAGATGTGGAAGGTCACTGACGCACCATGGAGGGTTTGGATGTCCTGGCGATTGGTTCTGAGGGCTAGTTTTTCTGGGGTCCACTGTAACCCAAGCTTCTGTGCAGCATCTGGAAGGAGCATGATACACTCTAACCCATCGTCCAGAATAGCGTAGATGTTGAGGGTATGGTCTCCATGGTGTAGGAGCACCCTGATCACCTTCAGTAGGATGCAATGACAGTCAGCTGGTCTGTCTAGGTAGAGCATGTCTGTGGCTGTACTCACTAAGCAGCTCTCCACTTTTGGTGCCTCTTTGGGGGTTCTGGCATTGACCTTGTGAAGGACTTGTAGATACGTTCCCTTGCAGAGACCACAGGGCTTCTTGAGGGTGCACTGGGATGCCTGATGGTCCCTTCCACAACACCAATACTCCTTGTTGGTCTTGATCCACTCTGTTACTTGCTCCTTGGTGAGTGTCTGGATGGCTGAGCACTGGTTGAGATAGTGCTCAGGGTTGTTGCAATAGGGACAGTATGGCTTCGCCTTGTCTTTCTTCTTGCCGGCAGCCGAACTGTTGAATGGTGAGGCAGCGGCTCCACTCTCCTGGTTGTCTTTAGCTCCGTGAAGGATGGATCTTGCACGTTCCCATGGTGACCTTCTGACTTCATGGAACCTGACCTGGTCGGTGACCTGGTGGGTGCTCTGGTTGCCTTTGGCTGGCGGCTCTTCATGGCTCATTGGCTGCTGCAAGAGGGTGAGCCCTAGGAGGAAAAGACTGCCTCATGTTCATCTTGTAAATAAAATAAATAAAGAGAACACCAAAATAACAAAGAACGCACGAACAACAAAACAGTCTTGTCAGGCTCACACAGGCAAAACAAGAAACAATCTCCCACAAACACTACACCAAACAATTACCCATATATAGGACTCTCAATCAGAGGCAACGAGAAACACCTGCCTCCAATTGAGAGTCCAGCACCCAAACCTAAACATAGAAAACCTAAACTAGACAGAATGCAGAAATACAACCTAGAACATACTAACCTAGAACATACACCCAAAACCCAGGAACACATAAATCAAACACCCCTCTACAACACACACAAAACCCCCACCATACAAAACAAACATCCCTCTGCCACGTCCTGACCAAAATACTAAACAACTACTCCCTCTGCTGGTCAGGACGTGTCAAACCAGACAGCTAGGTATTTGTAGTTGTCCACATATTCTAAGTCAAAACCATCCAGAGTAGTGATGATAGACTGGAGGGCGGGTGCGGGCAGAGAACGGTTGAAGAGCATGCATTTAGTTTTACTTGCATTTAAGAGCAGTTGGAGGCCACGGACAGAGTGTTGTAAGGCATTAAAGCTCATCTGGAGGTTTGTTAACACAATGTCCAAAGAACGGCCAGAAGTATACAGAATGGTGTCGTCTGCGTAGAGTTGGATCAGAGAATCACCAGCAGCAAGAGCGCCATCATTGATGTATACAGAGAAAAGAGTTGGCCTGAGAATTGAACCCTGTGGCACCCCCATAGAGACTGCCAGAGGTCCGGACAACAGGCCCTCCAATTTGACACACTGAACTCTATCTGAGAAATAGTTGTTAGGCAGTCATTTGAGAAACCAAGGCTGTTGAGTCTGCTGATAAGAATGCGGTGATTGACAGAGTCAGAAGCCTTGGACAGGTTGATGAAAATGGCTGCACAGTATTGTCTTTTATCGATGTCTGTTATGATATTGTGTAGGACCTTGAGCCTGACTGAGGTGCACCCATGACCAGCTCGGAAAAAAACAGTTTGCATAGCGGAGAAGGTACGGTGGGATTCGAAATGGTCGGTGATCTGTTTGTAAACTTGGCTTTCGAAGATCTTAGAAAGGCAGGGCAGGGTGGATATAGGGCTATATCTGCTCTTAGTTCAACATTTTTTGAATGGGGCATGCTTATTTAAGATTTACATTTACATTTTTAGTCATTTAGCAGACGCTCTTATCCAGAGCGACTTACAGTAGTGAATGCATACATTTCATACAATTTTTTTTTCTGTGCTGGCAATCGAACCCACAACCCTGGTGTTGCAAACACCATGCTCAACCAACTGAGCTACAGGGAAGATGGTGAGGAAAGCACTTTTAAAGAATAACCAGGCATCCTCTACTGACGGAAGGAGGTCAATATCCTTCCAGGATACCCGGGCCAGAGCGATTAGAAAGTTCTGCTCGCTGAAGTGTTTTAGGGAGCGTTTGACAGTAATGAGGGGTGGTTAGATGCAGGCAATGAGGCAAAGGTCGCTGAGATCCTGGTTGAAGACAACAGAGGTGTATTTGGAAGGCAGGTTAGTCAGGATGATATCTATGAGGGTGCCTGTGTTTACAGATTTAGGGTTGTACCTGGTAGGTTCCATGATAATTTGTGTGAGATTGAGGGCATCTAGTTTAGAATGTAGGACAGCCAGGGTGTTACGCATATCCCAGTTTAGGTCACCTAACAGTACAAACTCTGAAGATAAATGGGGGCAATTAATTCACATATTGTGTCCAGGGCACAGCTGGGGGCTGAGGGGGGTCTATAACAAGAGGCAACAGTGAGAGACGTATTTCTGGAAAGGTGTATTTTTACACCTCGAACTGTTTGGGCACAGACCGGGAAAGCATGACAGAACTTTACAGGCCATCTCTGCAGCAGATTACAACTCTACCCCCTTTAGCAGTTCTATCTTGTCGGAAAATGTTGTAGTTGGGGATGAACATTTCAGAATTTTTGGCCGTTTCTAGGCCAGGATTCAGACATGGCTTGGACATCTGGGTTGGTGGAGTGTGCTAAAGCAGTGAATAAAACAAACTTAGGGAGGAGGCTTCTAATGTTAACATGCATGAAACCAAGGCTTTTACGGTTACAGAAGTCAACAAATGATAACGCCTGGGGAATAGGAGTGTAACTGGGGGCTACAGGGCCTGGGTTAACCTCTACATCACCAGAGGAACAGAGGAGGTGTAGGATAAGGGTACGGCTAAAGGATATAAGAATTGGTCGTCTAGTGCGTTGGGGACAGAGAATAAAAGGAGCAGATTTCTGGGCGTGGTAGAATAAATTCAAGGCATAATGTACAGACAAGGGGATGGTAGGATGTGAGTACAGTGGAGGTAAACCAAGGTGTTGAGTGACGATGAGAGAGGTTTCGTCTCTGGAGGCACCAGTTAAGCCAGGTGAGGTCTCCGCAAGTGTGTGGGGTGGGTAAAAAAGAGCTATCTAAGGCATTTTGAGCGGGACTGAGGGCTCTACAGTGAAATAAAACAATAAGAACTAGCCAAGACAGCAGTAGACAAGGCATATTGACATTAGAGAGAGGCATAAAGAAATCACAGGTGTTGATCAGGAGAGCTAAGACAACAATGGGTACATTTATTTTTTATTTTATTTATTTCACCTTTATTTAACCAGGTAGGCAAGTTGAGAACAAGTTCTCATTTACAATTGCGACCTGGCCAAGATAAAGCAAAGCAGTTCGACAACATACAACAACACAGAGTTACACATGGAGTAAAAACAAACATACAGTCAATAATACAGTAGAAAAATAAGTCTATATACAATGTGAGCAAATGAGGTGAGATAAGGGAGGTAAAGGCAAAAAGGCCATGGTGGCAAAGTAAATACAATATAGCAAGTAAAACACTGGAATGGTAGATTTGTAGTCAAAGAAAGTGCAAAGTAGAAATACAATTAATGGGGTGCAAAGGAGCAAAATAAATAAATAAATACAGTAGGGGAAGCGGTAGTTGTTTGGGCTAAATTATAGATGGGCTATGTACAGGTGCAGTGATCTGTGAGCTGCTCTGACAGCTGGTGCTTAAAGCTAGTGAGGGAGATGTGTTTCCAATTTCAGAGATTTTTGTAGTTCGTTCCAGTCATTGGCAGCAGAGAACTGGAAGGAGAGACGGCCAAAGGAGGAATTGGCTTTGGGGGTGACCAGAGAGATATACCTGCTGGAGCGCGTGCTACAGGTGGGTGCTGCTATGTTGACCAGTGAGCGGAGATAAGGGGGGACTTTACCTAGCAGGGTCTTGTAGATGACCTGGAGCCAGTGGGTTTGGCGACGAGTATGAAGCGAGGGCCAGCCAACGAGGGCGTACAGGTCGCAGTGGTGGGTAGTATATGGGGCTTTGGTGACAGAACGGATGGCACTGTGATAGACTGCATCCAGTTTGTTGAGTAGGGTATTGGAGGCTATTTTATAAATGACATCGCCGAAGTCGAGGATCGGTAGGATGGTCAGTTTTACGAGGGTTCGTTTGGCAGCATGAGTGAAGGATGCTTTGTTGCGAAATAGGAAGCCAATTCTAGATTTATCTTTGGATTGGAGATGTTTGATGTGAGTCTGCAAGGAGAGTTTACAGTCTAACCAGACACCTAGGTATTTGTAGTTGTCCACATATTCTAAGTCAGAACCGTCCAGAGTAGTGATGCTGGACAGGCGGGCAGGTGCAGGCAGCAATCAGTTGAAGAGCATGCATTTAGTTTTACTTGTATTTAAGAGCAGTTGGAGGCCACGGAAGGAGAGTTGTATGGCATTGAAGCTCGTCTGGAGGGTTAATGACAATGAATGGGCAGAGCGGGTCAGTTAGGTACATACAGGACCTGAGTTCGAGGCTGGGGCCAAATTATTGAAACAGTCCAGGGGGAATCAGCTGTGTAGCTGAGTCATCATAGGGTCAAATGAGCAGCAATAGGTGAGTCAGGGTGCCGTTCGGTAGTCACTACTACGCTAGGCGAGCAGGGGACACAGCGTTCAGAAAAGCTAGCGGGCCGGGGCTAGTAGATGGTTTTTCGGCGACATTGTAACAGAATAGCCTGTTGAGACCACATCCGGCGATCACGTCGGCAGTCCAGTCATGATGGATCGGCGGGGCTCCGTGTCGACAATAAAGGGTCCAGGCCAATTGGCAAAGGAGGATTGTAGCCCTAGAATTAGCTGGTATATGGGCCTAGCTCGAGGCTAGCTCAAGGCTAGCTGGTGCTTGCTTCGGGACAGAGGCGTTAGCTAACAGTAGTCACTCGTTTGCTGCTAGCTGGCTGCGATGATCCGGTGAGATGATCCAGAGCGGCAGGAATCCGGTGATATGGTAGAGAGAAGCAGTCCGATATGCTCTGGGTTGATATCACACTGTGCAGACTGACAGGTGTTGTCCGAAGACCGCTAGCCGTGGCTAACAAAGACTAGTAGCTATTTAGCTGGCTTGCTCCTGATGGAAGTTCCAGTTATAAGGATTGAAAATAGCAGTTCTGTACCACATTGTGTGAGGGTTGCCGGAAAGTATATTTAGTTTGTATATAGAAAGTGAGATTATGATATTTCTGAAAAAGACCGGCTATTTACACGGGATAAGACACGGGAACAAAAAAAAGACAAATAGACACGTCCTACTGCAACGCCATCTTGGATTTTTTGGGGGGCTATTTGACCAAGAAGCAGAGTGATGGAGTGCTGCATCAGATTACATGGCCTCCACAATCACCCGACCTCAACTCAATTGAGATGGTTTGGGATGAGTTGGACCGCAGAGTGAAGGAAAAGTAGCCAACAAGTGCTCAGCTATGTGGGAACTCCTTCAAGGCTGTTGGAAAAGCATTCCAGGTGAAGCTAGTTGAGAGAATGCAAAGACTGTGAAAAGCTGTCATCAAGGCAAAGGGTGGCAACTTTGAAGAATCTTAAATATAAAATATATTTTGATTTGTTTTACAGTTTTTGTGTTCTACGTAATTCCATATGTGTTATTTCATACTTTTGATGACTTCGCTATTATTCTACAATGTCGAAAATAGTAAAAATAAAGAAACACTTTTGACTGGTACTGTATGTAAATATGATAGTTCAGTTTTTTTTCAATACATTTGCAAAAATGTCTAAAAACCTGTTTTTCCTTTGTCATTATGGGGTATTGTGTATATTGATGAGGGAAATCAATTATTTAATCAATTTTAGAATAAGGCTGTAACATAACAAAATGTGGAAAAAGTCAAGGGGTCTGAATATTCTCTGAATGCACTGTACATCACAGAAGACTGAAATATAACAAAACCGCTTGACATAGAAACACCAGATTTTCATAGTTGTTTTTTAAAAATCATGTTTATTAATAAGGAAATTATGGAAAACATTCATAACATTCTACCCATGAGGATACTAGAGGGCGATTTGGTAATTTAGACCAGCATGATCTCATTGCGCCCTGGTTCTTTTAGCATCACATAAGGTGAAAGGATGGTTTCCAATAGGTTCTCAACTGGTCACTAAATGTACCACAATCTTGTGCATTGATATGAAGAAATTAGGAATAGAGTATTTTACCTGCTGAACTGCAATATCTGCTGGAGATCATCTGTAAATAAATATAGTACACAAAAGCACCACCATGTGGTAATAATGCATAGAACTGCCATCAGAAAAGTGAAATATACATTGGTCATTTTATAATTCCCCTAAACGTCTTTATAAATGTGTCTTTTGCTCATTTTAATTTCTTAAAAAATCATGAGAAAATGATATATGGGGACCGGTTACAATAGCTCAACTTATGCCCATGAGTTAAAGAAACATCCAAGTCATATTTTAGCCATAATTCGAGTCCTTCATGGTTTTATGTAGGACACTGCTTAGAAACACTTAAAATGGCTAGCTAAGTTTCTTACCAATCCAACAAACATAATTTGCAAAGACATGAAGATGTTGTATTGCTAATTTGCTTGTTCTGGCTAGCTAATGAGAGAACTAGCCTAGTTAGCTCATATTTTAAGCTGGAAAGATAGCTTGTAAAATCAGACTGACTAGCTTGCTAGCTAACTATCTGTATCTGATGTGCTTCTCTGTTAAAATGAGTGCAACTTTGATAGGAGAGAAAATGCTAATTTAGGCCTACTTCAGGATTGCATTTTTTATTTTGCTAGCTTGAATATGTGGAATAATATAAATTGTAGAAACAGATTCGAAGAGTTTGAAGTATTTCATTCTATGCGTTTCGTATATTCTTGTGAGCGAATCATTCTTGTCCCCTTCTTTACTATGTACTGTCTCCAATGTTGTCAGTAGTTACCACAGCCACAAAGTACAAATTGGCTATATCATAGAGTTTCTAAATTGAGAGGCGCAACATCGCTATACTTCCGGGAACGCTTGCGAAACAGTGCAAACAGATCAGACTGTGGTTTTGGGGTTTAAGAAGTAAATGAGAGAAGTCAAAAATTCTTCCTTATTTGTTAATTTTCTCGAAATCCAAAGTCACAACCTAGATTGGACCCAATGTCTTAAGTAGTTGATCTTGTTTTTACTCCAAGCTCATGAAAGTGATAAACTGACACGTTTTAATTTCTGTCAAAAATAACTTTATATCGAAGGAGTGCCTTTGATTTGACGGCTGCACATGCGCAGTTTGTGGCGAGACGACCGTTAGACCCGATTAAGTGTTTCTACTCATGAGTTTAGCTAGCCAGCGTCGCCATGACATCGTCTACCAGTGTGATTGGGGATTTCTATTGGAGAATCATACTGCACTAACTTTGGCTATAACGTAAAAATGTATGAAAACAAATATTAGCTTTTTGGTCTTAATTTAAGATTAGGCTTGGAAATACGCTTAGCAGTGTGGTTAATGTTAGGTTTAAAATCAGATTTGAAGAAGATAATTGTAGAAATAGTCTGGGTTTAGCCATAATTATGACTTTGTGGCTGTAGTAACTAGTGACGACCCTCCAACTGAATCCTCTAACAGAGAACCAAAAAAATGGCGGAAGCACCTCCATGGCCCAGCCGGTTTTTCTGTCACAGATGTTCGGAAGAGATCAGCCCTCGTCTCCCCGTAAGTAACGTTGACAAGAAGCGAAAGACAATTAGTCGAGGAGAGTAGATCAATTGTTGTTGGTCTTGAACGTTTGAACGAGTCCTTAAAAATTCTAGCTAGCTAAACCCCATCATATATACAGTCATTGAGCTAAGCTAACCATATTTTCAACGTCTTGCATCTGACTGTTAGCCAGCTAACGAGAACTAGCCTAGTTAGCTCATATTTTTAGATAGAAAGCTTGTAAAATCAGAGACAGATTAGCTCGCTAGCTAACTAACCGCATCTGATGTGCTTATCGGTCAAGCTAGCTAGCCTGTATTGTGTTGCGTCGTTTGTAGTTAACGTTAGCTAGCTAGTTATTCTGGTTGTGTGCGCGTACTAACGTTAACCAGCTTGATTTATAGCTAGGGCATGAAATTACCTTGACAGCAATTATTGTATACTCACGGCTCATTATTCATGTGTGCAAGATATAAATGGGAATAACATAGCTAGCTGCCTATAAATCTGACAACACATGGGACAAATAGTCTTAGCCAAGGAATGCATCTGAACTGCCTGTGATATCAGCAATGCTTGACAATGGCATGTGCATCCAAATTAGTCATAAATGATTCCATTCAGTAACCAAACATCATGTAGGCTTCAGATTAGCTAGAGGGAGATTTGTATTTAGCTAACGTTAGTCATATAATATGTTGATTTTTCCTGCATCTTCAAGGAACAATTTATTGTAATATTTCCATGATGATGGCATTTATGTTTTCTGTAGAAAGCATAGACATGTAGAGGAGAGAGGTTGTTGGCAGATTATAATGCCAAACCTAAAATATTATGTCTAGTGTTAATTCTAGTCACAGTGACAATGGCACAGTGCATTCTTTCTTGGTGTGTGTTTGCGTGCCATTCAGTAAGTCACACCAGCATAGCAGTCAGGTGCTGGAATTATCTGTCATAGAATACTAAAGGTGTCTCTCACAATGAAACATGTTAATCAGTAGGCTTTCCACAGTTTGCTGGTAATGAACACTGAATTAAATACCGAACACAATTCAACTCCTTCCTTCTTGACTGTTCTTAACCGTGTAGTTCAATTGGGTTATCTCCTTTTTGTCAACATTTTCTCTCATATTGGCCACACACATATAGTGCCAGTCAAAAGGTTGGACACCTACTCATTCAAGGGTTTTTCTTTATTTTTAATATTTTCTACATTGTAGAATAATAGTGAAGACATCAAAACTATAAAATAACACATAGAATCATGTAACCAAAGAAGTGTTAAACAAATCAAAATATATTTGAGATTCTTCAAACTAGCCACCCTTTGCCTTGATGACAGCTTTGAACACTCTTGGAATTCTGTCAACCAGCTTCATGAGGTGCATTTCAATTCCAAATGAAATTGTATTTGTCACATGCCCCGAATATAACAGGTATTTTCACCTTACAGTGAAATGCTTACTTACTTGCAAGCCCTTAACCAACAATGCAGTTTTAAGAAAATACCCCCCCCAAAAAGTAAGAGAAGAATAACAAATCATTCAAGAGCAGCAGTAAATCACAATAGCGGGGCTATATACAGGGTACAGAGTCAATGTTAAATCAAAATCAAACTTTATTTGTCACATGCACCAAATACAACAACTGTAGACTTCTCTGTGAAATGCTTACTTACAAGCCCTTAATCAACAGTGCAGTTCAAGAAGAGTTATTCAATGTGCGGGGGTACCGGTGTCAATGTAATTGAGGTAATATGTACATGTAGGTAGAGTTATTAAATTGACTATGCATAGATAATAACCGAGAGTAGCAGCAGCATAGAAGAGAGAGAGGGGGGGGCAATGCAAATAGTCTGGGTAGCCATTTGATTAGCTGTTCAGGAGTCTTATGGCTTGGGTAGAAGCTGTTTAGAAGCCTCTTGGACCTAGACTTGGCGCTACGGTATTGCTTGCCGTGCGGTAGCAGAGAGAACATATTTAATTAACAGGTGTGCCTTGTTAATTTGTTGAATTTCTTTCCTTCTTAATGCGTTTGAGCCAATCAGTTGTTGGGACAAGGTAGGGGTGGTATACAGAAGATAGCCCTATTTGGTAAAATACTAAATCCATATTATGGCAAGAACAGCTCTAATAAGCAAAGAGAAACGACAGTCCATCCTTACTTTAAGACATGAAGGTCAGTCAATAAGGAACATTTCAAGAACTTTGAATGTTCCTTTCAAGAACAGTTGTAAAAACAATCAAGCGCTATGATGAAACTGGTTCTCATGAGGACCGCCACAGGAAAGGAAGACCCAGAGTTACCTCTGCTGCAGAGGATAAGTTCATTAAAGTTAACTACACCTCAGATTGTAGCCCAAATAAATGCTTCAGAGTTCAAGTAACAGATCCATCTCAACATCAACTGTTCAGAGGAGTCTGAGTGAATCGCGCCTTCATAGTCGAATTGCTGCAAAGAAACCACTACTAAAGGACACCAATAAGAAGAGACTTGCTTGGGCCAAGAAACACGAGCAATGGACATTAGACCGGTGGAAATCTGTCCTTTTGTCTGATCAGTCCAAATTTGAGATTTTTGGTCCAAACCGCCGTGTCTTTGTGAGACACAGAGTAGGTGAACGGATGATCTCTGCATGTGTGGTTCTCACTGTGAAGCATGGAGGCGGAGGTGTGATGGTGTAGGGGTGCTTTGCTGGTGACACTATCTGTGATTTATTTAGATATCAAGGCACACTTAACCAGCATGGCTACCACAGCATTCTGCAGCGATACGCCATCCCATCTGGTTTGTGCTTAGTGGGACTATCATTTGTTTTTCAACAGGAAAATGACCCCACACCTCCAGGCTGTGTAAGGGCTATTTGACTAAGAAGGAGAGTGATGGAGTGCTGCATCAGGTGACCTGGCCTCCACAATCACATGACCTCAACCCAGTTGGACTGAAGTGTGAAGGAAAGCAGCCAACAAGTGGTCAGCATATGTGGGAACTCATTAGACTGTTGGAAAAGCATTCCAGGTGAAGTTAGTTGAGAGAATGCCAAGCGTGTGCAAAGCTGTCAAGGCAAACGGTGGCTTCTTTGAAGAATCTAAAATATATATTTTGATTTTAACACTTTTGGTTACCACGTGATTCCATGTGTTATTTCATAGTTTTGATTTCTTCACTATTATTCTACAATGTAGAAAATAGTCTAAATAAAGAAGAACCCTTGAATGAGTAGGTGTCCAAACTTTTGACTGATACTGTAGTTGAATGTAGTAAAGTAGGGATTCAATAGCTGATTGCTAGTCTGTTTTGTGGTAGAGTGAATGCGAAAATGACACTTAAAGGTGTTGTAATATTTGTTTGCAGGATTACACGTGTCCTCGGTGTGAATCTGGCTTTATTGAGGAACTGCTGGAGGAGAGACGGTTTGTTGAATGTGTGACATCAACGCAAGCATTCTGTTGACAGTCTGATTAAAGATGTCAGCAACCTTGTCACTAGATTTTGTCACTTGGCATCACATAACTTTTCACCTATGATTACAGCACTCTGGTCAAGAGGGTGTGCGTGCACATTTAAATCAAATCCCTCTCCAAAAATGCTAACTGTTTATGTTTGTCTTCCTGAACAGCAGTGAAAATGGGTCCACATCCACCATCTCCAGCGGTGACCAGAACCAACATCCATTTGAGGTTTCTCAGCTTATTTACTCTGCTTATTGAGAAACAAAGGCTTTACCATGATATTGTTATCTTAGCAAACAAACAAACACACCTTGTAAAATCGGAACCTGGTTTTTGACGTAGGCCTAGTTGGGATTTCTGTTGACTATAAACATTGAATAGTATGTACAGAAAGAACTCCAAGTAATTTATGAATGCATCTGTTTGTGAAACGTCCATTTCTTGTAGAATGTGGACCCTTCAAATATATTTACATTCCCCTCGGGTTACGGGCAGTTTGCTATGGGTGTCTTTGACGACTCCTTTGACTTCGGAGCGGGGCTGGGAGGAGCAGGGCTAGGAGGAGCTGGGTTGGGAGGAGCAGGGCTAGGAGGAGCTGGGTTGGGAACAGAGGACAACCGCGACGCAGAGAACCGGCGAGAACGGGAGTTGGCATCACGGCAGCGATACGGCGCCAGGCAACCTCGCGGTCGCCATGGCGTCAGGAGGCAGGCAGGGAGACCGGAGGGAGTGCCCACTTTAGAGGGGTAAGCTCAGTGACTTGTGGGACCTTTTTAAATGTTCCATGATTCACATAGATGTTCCCAGTGATAGGCTTGTCTCTTTTCTTCTGAGCTTTGATGACATGTTCTATGTAGGCAATGATGCAATTAGGTCTTATTTTTGGACGCATGCAGAGCATAACCAAAATGTTTTGTCCTCTTGTAGAATCATTCAGCAGCTAGTGAATGGAATAATTGCCCCTACGGCAGTGCCAAATATTGGTGTGGGACCCTGGTGAGTTCAACTTAGTACATTCCAGTATCTTGGGACTATGACCAATTGTTTTTATGTAAAACTTTGTAGAGGTTTCCTACTGACTCTTTGTATTACAGCTGACTTTTGTTTCTTCATTTATAGGGGCGTGCTTCACTCAAACCCCATGGATTACGCCTGGGGTGCCAACGGACTAGATGCAATCATTACACAGGTATTTAATGACTGTTTACCACTCACCTTATTAAACATTTCTAAATTCACTGTCGAACTCAACAACAACAAAATACCTGCATTTGGATTGTGAAAATATTATTTGTTTGGTTAGCATGATCCACACAGTATCAAATATATAAATATTTTTTTTGTGTGTCCCATAGTTATTAAATCAGTTTGAGAACACTGGCCCTCCGCCAGCTGATGGGGACAAAATCATGAGCCTTCCCACAGTCCTAATCACACAGGAGCATGTAGGTAAGTGACCCTGAATATCAACACACACACACAGCACAGTCAAGTTCATCACCTCAGGCCCTGTGGGCTGGACTTGTTGTGGTCTTGCTCATTTTCTATGGAAATTAGAAGGTCATAGGTTTTGGAGGTGTTTTTAAGCCTTTGTTGAACACATTTACATCTTGAATTTGTTTTTCTGTTTTAAGGCTCCGGTCTAGAATGTCCAGTGTGTAAAGAAGACTACAGTGCTGGAGAAAACGTTAGGCAACTTCCATGTAATCATTTGTTTCACAATGATTGCATAGTACCCTGGCTTGAACAGGTAAGACCTTTCCACTCGTATGTACCTTTCTTTTAGTGCTATCATTGACAAAACCTAGATTACCTTTTCCTGACCCCTTCTGACCTTTTCCTGAACCAGAGTTTCTCCTGGTCAAGTTAAGTTGTCAATAAAAACTGTGGGCTCTACTTTCCGGAAAATAAAATCTTGTTGAAGATTATTGATTATATATAATGATGTCTTCTGTGTTTGTGCTCCTGTGTGTTTCCAAAGCATGACACATGTCCAGTGTGCAGGAAAAGCTTAAGTGGACTGAACACAGCCATGAATCCTCCAGGTCTATCAGGGATGAACTTTGCCTCTTCCTCTGCACCCCCGTCCTCCAGCTCAACCAGCAATGAGAACTCGGCCAACAACTCCTAAAAAACATTTCCCTTCCCACACAACCCAGTGAACTGCCCCTCCTCAGCCAGTTGGGTGCCAGTCTCACCCTGTCAAGGGGAGCTGAGAGCAACCACCCAGTCTCCTCCTCACCTGGATCACTGTCTCACACTGGATCGGAGCCAGCAGGAATCCAATTAAATGAAAGTCAGTATGTTTCTGCCCCACCCGAGGCTCTCCTCAAGCCTTCAGGAATGTTGCTTCTTGCTGCGTGGAAGGATGGATTTGGCCCTCTGCCTGGGGAAGATATGGAGGATAGGAACATTAGGAGGGTCACTCTCTGGATAACCTCAACATGCAACAACAGAACAAGCCAGTTAGTCCTGCATTCTGAGGGGGGACTCGGGGAGAGATTTTTCTGGTCTTCTCTCACCAAGTCAGTTGTTTTTTATAAATATTTTTTTTGACATGTTTTATGAGCATTCATATTTGTACTGCTAAAATTCTTAAATGAAAACTTTCAGGAGTTAAGGAGGCTGAGTATAGGATGTGTACTTTGTTTGGATTCTGCAGCTATTGTTTCCATGGATTGGAAACATCTATCAAATTTGAAGTGTTTTTCTCAAACAGAAAAGTGTTTACCCTTCATACAATGTACTTTTACATTGAATGAACCAACCCCCAATCAGTTTCTTATTGACTGAAGTTGCATGTGCACCATTGTTTTGCCCTTTGAATTAAGAAACAAACTACATTTGGCTTTGTGTTTTTTGGAGAACTGACTTGGGTGCTGGATTAAGTCAAACCTTACTACATTCCTCTTTGTAACGACAGAGGTAAAGATCCAGTAGTTAGAATCTGTCTAGCAGGTTAACAGCCTTTTCTCATTCGATCATACAAAATCAGCAAGTTTCAGTGAATTGGTTGTTTCAAAAAAATCTATTATTCTAAGTGAATTCAATGTTTTTGTACAATTCACAGTAGACAATTTAAGTGAAATATATAGATTTGCAGATAATGTAAAACCCTGAACAAAACATGAACTGATAAAATAAAGATGTTTGGGTGCTACCACTCAATATACAACTGCCAATACTATCAGACCAATATCTTGTTAACCTCTCTAGGGGGTGTCCACCTGGCCAACATCCAGTGAAATTGCAGAGCGCCAAATTCAAAAACAGAAATACTCATTATAAAAATTCATGAAACATACAAGTGTGATACATCTGTTTAAAGATGAACTTCTTGTTAATCCAACCACGGTGTCAGATTTCAAAAAGACTTTACGGCAAAAGCAAACCATGCGATTATCTGAGAACAGCGCTCAGCAGACAAATCATTAAACTGTAACCAGCTTAGTAGACGAGAAACAAAATTCAGAAATGGCGATAAAATTAATCACTTATATTTGATGATCTTCTTTTGTTGGCGCGTTTTGTTCAGTAATCCACTGTCTCAAACAACATCTGGTGAAATTGCAGAGCGTGAAACTCAACAAAACAGAAATTCTCATAATAAACATACATAAAAGATACAAGTGTTATACATCAGCTTAAAGATAAACTTCTTGTTAATCCAACCGTTGTGTCAGATTTCAAAAAGGCTTTACGGTGAAAGCAAACCATGTGATTATCTGAGAACAGTGCCCAGCAGACAAATCATTACAAACATCAGCCAAGAAGAGGAGTAACTAAAGTCAGAAATAGTGATAAAATGTATCACTTACCTTTGATGATCTTCATATGGTTGCACTCTGAAGACTCCATGTTACACAATAAATGTTCGTTTTGTTCGATAATGTCCCTCTTTATGTCCAAAAACCTCCGTTTTTTTTGTTGGTGCATTTTCTTCAGTAATCCAATGGAACAAAGCGCGTTCACAACAGACAGACGAAAAATCTAAAAAGTACCATAAAAGTTCGTAGAAACATGTCAAATGATGTTTATAATCAATCCTAAGATTGTTTTTGTCATAAATAATCGATCATATTTCAACCGGACAATAACTTCGTCAATAGAAAAGGAAAGGCACACTCCCGGTTACGCGCTGGACTCATGTCTGGAAATTTCCACTGTCCTCTCATTGAAAGTGCTGTTTCTCCCTCATTTTTCAGA